>NW_025938692.1:0-94041 GCF_000764305.2 Hyalella azteca | reverse complement strand
GGTCTGCCAATCATTGCTGGTCTACCAATCATTGCTGGTCTACCAATCATTGCTGGTCTACCAATCATTGCTGGTCTACCAATCATTGCTGGTCTGCCAATCATTGCTGGTCTGACAATCAACCGCAATGAAGCTCCTAATTTTCTCCTATTTCCCCCTCATTAACAGGTTATTTTCAGAACATTAATAACTATAAGAAAAATACCGTGTTTATATCATGACTGCTAAGCCTCGCTAGCACGTTATTTTTTGCGTTATTTACGTTGCATTGCTGGTTTACGTCACATCACTGGTTTAAAATGCGTCACTGGTTTACGTTGCTGGTTTATGTCACTGGTTTACGTCACTGGTTTACGTTACGTCACTGGTTTACGTTACGTCACTGGTTTAGGTTACGTTTACGACGTTGAATGGCGTTTGCGTTGCGTGACGTTACGTTTTGTTACGTGACACTTGACCCAGCGACCGGGCGGCGGCCGAGACAATAACGGTTATTAAGTGGGTCACGTGGCGACCTATATATAACATGAATATAATTAAACTGTTATTGGTGGCTGAATTTATATTTATATATTATATCCATGGATATAATTAATATATATATATAAATGTCCCATGAATATAATTAACGTATTATTGTTGTGTCTAATATTGCGTTATTGCTGAGTCTAATTTTGTGTTATTGTTAAGTAATTTTGCGTTATTGTTAAGTAATTTTGCGTTATTGTTAAGTAATTTTGCGTTATTGTTGAGTCTAATATTGCGTTATTGTTGAGTCTAATATTGCGTTATTGTTGAGTCTAGTATTGCGTTATTGTTCAGTCTAATATTGCGTGAACAAAGCGCTTAATATTTTTTTGTATATTGTGTATGCTCTACACATAGCATTTGTAGCGCCTCGTATTTTTATATACATTGTATGCGCGCTATGAATATTGTATGCAGATTTGTATTGTATTTATTGATTATTTTATTTTACGTTTTCTACATGTACTAAATGGAGTGTTTTCTGATAAGTGTCAGTAGCTGACAAGTCAGGCCGTGACTAGTGATGTCATAACTGTAACTTCTAGTCACGTAATTAGTCACCACTAGTGACGCCATCTTCGTCCGCACAAACAATGGAGTGTCGCGCGTGCCGTCGTTGCATGTTTAAAATATTTTTTAAATAGGATTTTTTCTAACCTCCCGCCCCGCCGCTTTTTTAAATAGGATTTCGTAGTTTGTTCTAACCCCCTCCCCCACCACGTGCGGTTAAGGCAATCTCAACCGTCTGTTGCCGTAACCACTTAACCCCACGTGTACCACACCAGGTTAACCGGCTGCTAACGCGGTTACTTTCCCGGCCTGCGGTTGCGGTGATGTTTGCGTAACGGCGGCTGACGCGCAAATGAGTTGTGGCAGCACCTGCCGCTCTTATTTATAGGCGGGCCCACTGACCTGCATACGACGCTGCCGATTTCTCCTAAGTTTGATACACGAAAATAATAGCGGAACTTCCACCTCAGTGCACTTGATGAGCTGACCAATCAGAGACGCGATCTTGATGAGCTGACCAATCAGAGACGCGATCTTGATGAGCTGACCAATCTGAGACGCGATCTTGATGAGCTGACCAATCTGAGACGCGTAAAAGTCAGCTGTGGTCATCGTAAAGTTGAGATTATCGTACGTCATGGATGCCGAAAAATACATTTTTATGCTCGAAATAAATCGTTGTTGCTTCCACCTTAGACTGCTCGTGAGGAGCTGGCCAATCAGAGACGAGCATTCTGGAGATGTGTTCATACAAGAAGTTACGATCGTCGTATAAGTTATGGCCGCCGTAGTTTACGTATTTATCAAAAAATAATATCATAGTTTCTTACACCTTGGTACTTACGACCAATTATAGACTCGCAATATGAAAATGTGGTCATGGTGGATGTAACGATTGTCGTAGAGGTTACGACAGTTGTACAGCACAGTTACGATAGTTGTACAGCACAGTTACGACAGTTGAAGAGTACAGGTACGAGAGTTGTACAGTACACGTAGCAGTCGTAGTGAGGGTATACGGTGACCGTATGCGTAGGGTGCGGGGCAGGTCGCCGTGTGAAGGGATTTCTTGCAAGCAGAAAAACTGCAACTGACCTCAGCGGCGCGGGGCTGAAAGGTCGCGTGCTGCGCGTGTACCGAGACACGTACACGTGAACACGTACACGTGAACACGCGGAGTACGTACATACATGAATACATGCACACATGAATACATACACACATGAGTACGTGCACACGAAAATACGTGCACGCACGGAAACTGGACCATATGAATACGTGCACACATGGATATGTGCACAAAAAAAAACATACACACATTAATCCGTTCGCACAAAAATACGTAAACACATGGATATGTGCACACATGAATACGTGCACAAAAAGAAACGTGGAAACATAAAAACGCACACACACGGACATGTGAAAACAGGAAACGTGGACACATTCACAATAATAACTGTACACAGAAATATGTTATTATAATTCACGTCACGTATCAAGAAGCATAATTGATTATCGTTAGAAGAAATACTTAATAAAACACGACTTTGACTAATTAATTTATATTACCACTAATGAAATAAAATAATTAATAATATTGATTTTATTATCATTAATACAAAAATCATTGATTTATAGAGCGCGACGGTATAACTGCAGATGAAGACAATATCCTGGAGTTTGTCTTGTCTGGACATGGCCGGGGGGGCGGCCATGATTTCCAATAGGGGTCCGCGTGGCGACTTTAGTGATGCACGGTGATTATAGTGATGATTATAGTGTGTTATATTGTGTTTCATTATATTATATTATATTGTGTTATATTATATTATATTATAATATATTATATTATATTATATTGTATTATATTATATTATAATAAATTATATTATATTATATTGCATTTTATTATATTATATTTATCCGCAATTTTGTTTTAGCCTACTGGTTAAGGTTCACTCATGTCGTACTATTAAATTCCATATTAGTGAATTAAGTTCCCTGTTAAAATGTTAAGTTCCAATACGAAATGAAGCAAAACGGAATAGTATAGGCGTAATTATTGGCAAATAGTTCAGGTGGGGAAAGGTGCAAATGAGTAAGTAAATCAGTACCTTAATAAAAATGTGTGGGTATTAAAAATTAATACAAATGTATAGGTAAGTCCGTGAGGAACTATGGAAGGGTGTAGGTGACTCAGTGATGGTTAGAAACTTGAAATATGAAGAGTAAATTGTGAGTGAGAGGCAAATGACACCCATGCCTTGACACCCATGCCCCTAACACCCATGCCCCTAACACCCATGCCCCTAACACCCATGCCCCTTTATATTATATGCACCACACAATTGTGTGGTTTGCTTGCATTTTTCTTCACCACCACCATCACACCACCATCACCGCCACCACAAATGCCAAGGCGAACCAGTTCATCAAACACACACTGGCATCCTGAGTGGCTGTATGGCCTCCTCTGTATATTTTGTGTTCTGATGATTCATTGAGCATGAATTTTTGCTGTATTAAAACCGACAATTCAGCCGCCCACACAGACCTAAATTAGAACAAGAACAATAAAATATTCTCGTAGCCCCGGATTTCGAGTTCCCATTAAAATTTGAGAATTTCAGTCATTTAAATTTAAAAAATCAAGTTATTTAGGTTATAAATATTCGTACAAAAGGGATTACTCTTGAAGTGAATAGTTGTTTGCCGTTCAAGTCTCACATGCATCACATTACTGACCTGTATGTCACACAGCAGCGCTGTATGACACACAGCAGCGCTGTATGACACACAGCAGCGTTGTATGACACACAGCAGCGTTGTATGACACACAGCAGCGTTGTATGACACACAGCAGCGCTGTATTATCTAATGTAGAATAACATCTTTCCTCATAATATTGTTTTTTCTTTCGCACAATAACATTCAACGCTCGCATACATCGTATTTTTTTCAAAGAACATCAATGAAAGCTGGGTAATATTGTATAATTTCATACAGGACTTATGCAATGCTCGTATATGTTTTATTATATCGCTTAGGACCACATATTGCCCTGGACCACATATTGCTCAGGACCACATCAGGACCACATATTACCACAGTCCAAGTCCGGCTCTCAAGGTCTACCGCTGCTGCAAGTCCACCTTATATGGCCGTCTTAAGTCCAACTTTAACCTTAACTGACAATGTGGCCTTGCCTTGGATGTGGTTAAATTCAACCCACGAATTTTGATGGTTTTTGGTTACAAAAGAAGGTTATGACACTCAGTACAATCAATGGTACATGTTGTACAAAAAATAGGTTCCCGTAAAAGGGGGTAACTTAGACTAATTTTTTTTAAATGATGCAATTTTTTTAGTAGCTAAATTAAACTTAAATTGAAGCATGCAAAATACCGGTCTATGCTCTAGGTTCACTCACCATAAATTCCTCTCATAGTTTTGATGTAATTTCACAATATGGTTCATATTGTTCAAGTACTGCAGTCTACTGAGAGAAATAAGTAGGGCAAATTGTTCAAAAAATGACACAGTTTTTTATCCAAAGCACGGACGGTAGCACTGATACACAGGACCCAACCTGGTCAGAATGGCAGAAATTGTGACGATATTTGGACAATTTTTCATTAATTCCATTGAGTGTAAAGAGGTTCAAAGGTTCAACCAGGTCCACAGTCATGCTGATTGTGGGTTCAGTTTTGTACGCATGGGTTTGATTTAAACCCCAGAGCATAGATTGAAACCAGTTATGTATTATTTGGGGCTAATTTAGTTAAGTTTGGAGCTAATTTATATTGAACCCAAACCCAATGACATGGTTCAGGGTTCAGGGGTTTAATTTGAAGGGGTTCTCTTCATAGTCAGGAGGTATGAAGGGGTTTTGGTTCATAGGTTATGAAGGGGTTTCGTTTCTTCGGAGGGTATATGAAGGTGTTTAGTTCTTAGGGTATGAAGGGGTTTAGTTCTTAGGGTATGAAGGGGTTTAGTTCTTAGGGTATGAAGGGGTTTAGTTCTTAGGGTATGAAGGGGTTTAGTTTTTTCGGGGGGTATGAAGGGATTTTTCTGTGGCTGTTTAATGATGGTTGTGAGTTTGGGGGTTGGGGAGTGAGGGGTTCAGGGGGTCAATATTGAGGGCAAGGTCTTCGGGTGGGGCAGGTTTAGTGAAGGACAACTCAACCCCTCAGCCGACCAACCCCAAACCCCAACCCCATTTCCCCCTCAGTGGTTTCCAACCCCTCACACCCCACTTGTATTTACCCCCCCCGGCCCCTGCCTCTATATTTAGGTGTATATTCAGTGTTTATTTAGTGTATATTTAGGTTCATATTTAGGTGTATATTTAGGTTCATATTTGGGTGTATATTTAGGTGTATATTTAGGTGTACATTTAGGTTCATAGTTAGATGTATATTTAGTGTATATTTAGGTGTATATTTAGTGTATATTTAGTGTATATTTAGTGTATATTTAGTGTATATTTAAGTGCATATTTAATTTAGGTTTATACGTATTTAGGTCTATATTGAGTGTATATTTAGGTGTATGTTTAGTGTATGTTTAGGTGTATATTAAGGTATATATTTAGGTCCATATATAGGTCCATATTTAGGTCTATACATAGTCTATATTTAGGTCTATTATAATTATTATTGGGACATTGTCAAAATAGTAACACACTTTGCATGTATGTCATCTTGACCCACTTTGGATGAAAGTTAATGCTGGAAATGAATGCCGCGGATGAAAATGAAGGTCACAACCTGGAAAAGACAGCGGCATTCACGCCGTGAATGTATGGCGATGAATGAACGACATTCAGCTATTCAGTATACAGACACACAGAGCGTTTGCGGTGTGGTCTGAAGTCGTATGTATTTTCTTTATTTATTCAATTTATCGACTAAACATAATAAATGAGTACAATAATATTATTGGCTTAGACATGTTCGCTATTGCACGAAGAGCTCATTATTTTTATGTAATAAATTAAACAAAAATAACCAATTTTGAGCAATTTTTAATTATCAATTATTAATTTCATAAGATGCCAATTTAAAAGTATAATAATACACGATTATACTGTGGTTGTAATTCAAAATTCATAGTATCTTATAATTGTAATATTTCCATTATATTCATATTATATATTAATTTACCTAATTAATATTATGTAACTTAATAATTTACATAATATAAATTTTAATAATTATTTTCATTAATTATTATATAAATAAATTATTGTAAAAGAACTATTATGTCATAATCTGCCAATAAAACTAAATTGTTCTTCGGTAACCTCCATCACCCCCATAACAACCACCATAACCCCCTGGGGTATAATTGGGGCATGGTACCCCAATTACCACCCCCGTGAGGTTGACGTACCCCAATTACCCCCTGATACCCCAGAGAAATTGTCTCATGACCTCACTAGGTGGCCTCCTAACCCCTCATCCCCCCTCACTGGGGGTAAACTTTCCCCCCTAGGGCGCCTGCTGAGGCAGGGAAGTTTTTTCCCTAACACATTTATTGTTATTTTATTAACACATTTAATGCTATTTGATTAACTCATTTTATTTTAATTTTATTAACACATTTAATGCTATTTATTTAACAAATTTAAATTAATTAACAAAATTAAATTAAAATTAACACATTTAATGTTATTTTATTAACAACCCAAAAAATGGTTGATGGATATTCCGTATTTAATTATAAGAATTCATTTATTTTTTAGAATTAGTGGATATAATAATTTAAATAAATAAATTTCTGGCAGACGATAACAGATTTTATTTTCTTTTATAAAAAGTTCAACGATTTTCAGTGTATCTAGGATACGGACGTGTTTTAATGTCGGATATTGTATCTATGATACGAAATGGCGGACGCAGGATACGGAGTTGCGTATCTAGGATACGAGAATACGCATCTACGACATGCGGTTTCGTATCTAGGATGCAAGTAGACGCATCTACGATATGCGTGTTCGTATCTAGGATACGAGAAGAAGCATCTACGACAAGCGTGTTCGTATCTAGGATACGAGAATACGCATCTACGACATAAGTTTTCGTATCTAGGATACGAGAGGACGCATCTACGATATGTGTCTTCGTATCTAGGATACGAGAAGACGCATCTACGACATGCGTGTTCGTATCTAGGATACGATATTTGTGGCCGTTCGTTGCGACTCCGCTGACCTTTGGGAGACCCAGACACTCAAAAAACTATACACGACATTTCGCATCTCGAAGAAACCAAAATGACGACAAACTTTAAACCTACGATCGCCTTGAGAGCTACGACCATCGTAAGTCCGTTTCAGAAGCCCTGAACTTTACCACAACAATGGATGTTGTATTGACAATGGGGTAAAAGGCGGTCTGTTTAGGGGTAAAAGAAAGAACCCAAGGCGAAAATGCGGTGAGGATTGGGAGAAGTTTCAGGGTAACTCTAAAAATTTGGGGGAATTAGAGGGGTAAAAATTTTGCCATTTTACATTACAATAAAGAACCCAAGGCAAAAATTGGGAAAGAAATTAATAAGTTTTAGGGTAACAATAAAAATTTTAAGGCAATTTAAGGTTTGTTTATTTAATTAGCGGAGATTACGAGACTATGGAAAAAGATTGGTGATTTAATAAGAGTAATTAGCTTGCGTATGTGTTTTAATCTTCGAGAATATGATCTCTAATATGGCGGCTGTAAAATTAAATCTTGCGATCAGGTAATTGAATAAAATATTAATTAAATACCATTAACTAATCAAAGCAAATGAATTATTTAAGTAAAATAATCAAGAAGAGTATTTAGAAGAATGTTGGACTCACTACTTAAAAGTTAAAATTTGTAAACTTTTGATCCAAATAACCTGGTGAAACATTGTACAAGAAGATATGCAAATTTTGCTCTTGGTGAGTCACCTTGACCCAGTTTGGCTCGCCAATAGGGCGTATCAGTGCTACGTGCTGTGGGCAAGAAAAATATCGCTAGTGGGACAATACGCCCCATTAATTTATCTCAGTTGACCGTATTTACTGCAGGTTGACCGTATTTACTGCAGGTTGACCGTATTTACTGCAAGTTGACCGTATTTACTGCAAGTTGACCGTATTTACTGCATCCAGTTGACCGTATTTACTGCAAGTTGACCGTATTTACTTCCAGTTGACCGTATTTACTGCAAGTTGGCCGTATTTACTGCCAGTTGACCGTATGACCTCCAGGTTAACCGTTAACCACGCATATGGTTCGCTGGGAATGATAACGTGGGAAAAACTGAACACTGGAGCCCCTGTGGGAGTTCCCGTGACCGTGGGAAAATTTCGCACACCGTGGGAAAAGTTCTTTCAAAACAATTTTTTTCAGCTTTTTGAATTTTTTTGTATTTATTTCGTTTCCACGAAAGCCGCGTTTTTTTGCAGGATTTTTCGCTATACTGAGAGGAATGAATGGGTTATATTGTTCGAATGTTGAGATATTTTCTGCACGTAGCAGTGACACACTTTTTTGTCGGACCAAACTGTGTCAGAATGACAAACAATGAGGCAGAAAATGCATCGTAATTTGGACAAAGTGTCACTCAATGTTTTGCGTGCAGGATCTATTTTTTTGAGAATTAGATTTTCATAATTTTTTTGAAACCTGAATATTATTTTTTTTTTTCAGGAGAGGAAGTAGGGCGGGTTGCAGCTGAACGTGAGTTAATTTTTTACGTATAGATTTAATTATTTAATTATTTCAGCTTAGATTTAATTTTTACGTTTACTTAAATTTATTATTGAAGTGTTCATTTGGGTACTAACATTAATATTTTATTGCATTTAAAATTTCATTTTTTCTTATTATATTAAATTATTAGTTAATTCAAATTTATTTAAATTTAATCGCATTTGTAGGCTTATTATATCACTATAATATACATAATATAAGTTACTTAATTATATTAATAATCATTATTTAATTAATATTCGGAGAAATAATTGTCAAGGAAATTAATGCAACTACTGGCATAGCGACGCTATTCATACACTCAGGAAAAGAAGTGGGTCAAGTTGTCCAATTAGTGACTCGTTTCTTACCCACAACACAAGCAGAGGACCGCGCCCAGATGAAGAACTGGGTCAGGTTAACCCATGCTAAGGCACAAAAAATATAACTCAGTACTCACTGCAGTGAGTGACAGAGAGCGCATTTTCTCGTCGACGAAAACGTGAAGTCACGGACGGACGGACGGACGGACGGGCAGACGGACATGGCGAGCACAATAGTGCATTTTTTCCATAAATGAGAAAATGCGCTAAAAAGCGTAGCCATTTGGACAAAGCCCCACTCATGTCGCTGAGTGTACGCTACAATGACCGCTACCGACCAATTTCGTACCTTCCATACGCATTAACTTCAATGACTCATTAACTTTGATATCTCATTAACTTTGATAACTTCTTAATTTTGATAACTCATTAACTTTCTTAACTCATTAACTTTAAAGTACAATGTATCAATTATATTGTAATTGCCGCCATACAATATTGGCAACAAATAACCTATGATATGCCGATCATATTTTCAACCCATGACCCAAATGATCTTAGTTCAACCCTAACATACCAGGTCAACCTTCAACCCGTGATACACTGGACGAAACTTCAACCCATGACGCATCGTGCCTAATTTCAACCCATGACACATCGTGCCTAATTTCAACCCATGACACATCGTGCCTAATTTCAACCCATGACATATCGTGCCTAATTTCAACCCATGACATATCATGTCTAATTTCAACCCATGACACATCGTGCCTAATTTCAACCCATGACACATCGTGCCTAATTTCAACCCATGACATATCGTGCCTAATTTCAACCCATGACATATCATGTCTAATTTCAACCCATGACACATCGTGCCTAATTTCAACCCATGACACATCGTGCCTAATTTCAACCCATGACGTATCGTGCCTAATTTTAACCCATGACACATCGTGCCTAATTTCAACCCATGACGTATCGTGCCTAATTTCAACCCATGACGTATCGTGCCTTATTTCAACCGATGACGCATCGTGCCTTATTTCAACCCATGACGCATCGTGCCTTATTTCAACCGATGACGCATCGTGCCTAATTTCAACCCATGACGCATCTTGACTAATTTCAACCCATGACGTATCATGTCTAATTTCAACCCATTACGTATCATGTCTAATTTCAGCCCATGACGTATCATGTCTAATTTCAACCCATGACGCATCATGTCTAATTTCAACCCATTACGTATCATGTCTGATTTCAACCCATGACGTATCATGTCTAATTTCAACCCATTACGTATCATGTCTAATTTCAGCCCATGACGTATCATGTCTAATTTCAACCCATGACGCATCATGTCTAATTTCAACCCATTACGTATCATGTCTAATTTCAACCCATTACGTATCATGTCTAATTTCAACCCATGATCTACCGGGTCTAAATCATTACATAAATCGTACAAAAACAATTATTTTTTCCTCCCCAGAAAAAGCATTGCAATTTTTTCACGTACTTCCAGACACCGTAAATTTTTTATACTTTCGCGCCTCCGCAGACATTGCAGTTAAATTACTTAACGACCCCGCGGCGAGGCTCTTAAAACAACATAAAAACAGCCAAGTTAACAACAAACAATAACGGCGCTGTTATTGCTATTGTTGCGTCGCTGTTTAGGCAGCGTACGTGATGGTTGGTTGCAGCGCTCGTGTGTGATGGGTTCTGTGTTGTTTGTGTTGCTGTGTGGCGTAGTCTGTGTGTTGACGAGCGTTTGTATATAGCCTGTATTTTCAGAAAAGTCTAATACACCGGGAGTGCCACTAGTCGGCTGTCCGTAATACGCCGGTAATACGGAGATAATTGGGGTTAATATCGGTGCAATACGCCAATATCATACGTGGATGATGTAGTTGGAATAAGCCTGTAATACGGAAGTTATACGACCGTAATGCGATAGTAACACGGCGCTAATAGGGCAATAACACGGTCGTAATATGCCTGTAATAAGGCAGTATTATGGCAGTAATACGGAAGTAATACGGCAGTAACACGGCTGTAACACGGCAGTAATACGGCAGTTATACAGCAGTAATACAACAGTAACACGGCTGTAATACGGCAGGAGTACGGCAGTAATATGGCAATAATGCGGCAGTATTATGGCAGTAATACAACTGTAACATGGCAGTATCCTGACAGTAATACGGCCGTAATACGGCAGTAATACAACAGTAACACGGCAGTAACACGGCAGTAATACGGCCGTAATACGGCCGTAACACGGCACCAATACGGCAGTAATACGGCAGTATTATGATAATAATACGGCAGTATTATGGCAGCAATACGGCAGTGTTATGGCAGTAATACAGCAGTATTATGGCAGTAATACAACAGTAACATGGCAGTAACCCGGCAGTAATACGGCCGTAATACGGCAGTAATACAACAGTAACACGGCAGTAACACAACAGTAATACGTCCGTAATACGGCGTAACACGGCACTAATACGGCAGCAATACGGCAGTATTATGGCAGTAACACGGCAGTAACACGACAGTAATACGGCAGTAGATCGGCTGTGATACAACAGTAACACGGCTGTAATACGGCAGTAGTACGGCAGTAATACGGCACTAATACGGTGGTATTACGGCAGTATTACGGCAATAATACGGCAGTAATACTGTAGTAACACGGCAGTATTACGGCAATAATACGGCAGTAATACTGCAGTGATACGGCAGTAATACGGCAGTATTACGGCAATAATACGGCAGTAATACGGCAGCTTTAGACTTTCCCAGCCGGAAGGCAAGGCGCGGTCTTCTGAAGGTAATCCCGCTGGCGGTTTTGACGCTCGTTATTTTGGCGGATTTCCCTCTGACGCGCGCGGCGGCAGCGCTCGTCATTAGCGGGCAAACCGCTAACTCTTGAGACGCTCTTCAGCCCCCAAACATCCCCCCACCCCCGCATCCCCACCACAACATGCCCCCCAACCCCCGCATCCCCCTCGTGGGAATTGCGCAGCCACCGTGGGAAAATTCCCAGTCACGATCAGGAATCATGATTCCAGTTCTGATCGAATTACGCAATCAGAAACTTTTCGCTGGATCATCGGTGTTCGTAATGGATTCCCTGGACGCTGATAAACCGACCATAATCGCTGATAAACCGACCATAATCGCCGATGAAACGACCATAATCGCCGATAAACCGACCATAAGCGCCGATAAACCGATCATAAGCGTCGATAAATCGACCATAATCACCGATAATCCGACTAAAATCGCTGATAAACTGAATTTGATCGCAGATTAATTTTAACTTCTATCTCAAGTATAAGAATTAATATTTTAAAATGAAGTGAATAATGAATGTTTGGAGGAAAAAAGTTGCAACCTTGTTAAAGTACAATTGGAGGCATCAAGACATCAAGGCATCAAGGTATCAAGGCATCAAGGCATCAAGGCATCAAGGCATCAAGGCATCAAGGCATCATCATCAAGGCATCAAGACATCAAGGCATCAAGGCATCAAGGCATCAAGGCACCAAGGCACCAAGGCATCAAGGCACCAGGTGGCCTCGGCAACTGGATGCCGTCCGACTGGTCCAGCCATCAAGGCGGAAATATCACCGCGTCTCTTGCTTGCTTTACCAGCTTTTAGGTGCAGAATAGAAGCAGCATTATTTTTGCTATCATTATCTTATTTTCATTATTAGTATTATTATAATAATTAGTATTAACTATCAAAATTTTTATCGTTACTAATGACAATAAAAAAAAGTTTTTCAGAGTAAGTAGCGTTTTTAAGTTATTTAAATATTTTAACATGCGTTGGTAAGCCACAGACGCCATTACGGAACCGTCTGATCGAGGTTACATATTTTATTTGATTTAAAAATGCTTTCATTTTTTCAAAACGGTTGACATTCATCGACAAATCAGTGAAGCAAGTAAATAGTGAAAATGGAGTGATGAAATGGTGAGGTTATGTATTATGGGCTTTTAAAGATGGCCGTACGAACATTCATGATGACGAACGAAGTGTGAGACCTTCAGTCATAATGATATGAATTTCAGAAGATCCAAATTAAAAAGTGGACTGTAAAGTGTAAGAAAACAAATGTTTCACAATTAGTCTAACAATTTTCAGAGTGCCTCAAAAAGTGAATAGTTTAAATTAGTCTAAAAAAGATTAGACGATTGGTCTAAAAAAAGTGAGCGTTCGTTAGGTAATCGTGTTAAGAGGCAGCAAGCTTCTCTGATGATGGCATGCCAAAGCTGTTATCAAAATTACGTATATAAAGGCCTTAATATTATTGAGAATTATGGAGAGGAGAAGAGTAATGTATAACCTTTCAAGTGAATACATTATTCCTGGCAAAAATTGGCAGTTTTTTATGTCAAAAAGGGATGTTAATTCAGCTATCAGTGATTATCTATTATGATTATCTTGGTCGTTGGCACATTATCTACCGTATTATCTGGTTGAGCATTCATCGTCAATCATCTAACACGTTCAATGAAATTAGCAAATTAATAAATGAATAAATGTTCGGATGGCCGCCGAAAAAGCGGCCAAAATTCCCAGTAAGTTGTTGAGGTCAGCGCAACTTTCACTTCTGCCCGCCTCGCGTGTTTTTTTCTCGCCTCCTGAACATATTTTTTGGGGGGACTTTTTTTTTGGCGAAGGCAACGCAGCAGGAAGACGTTCTTCCTGCCCTGCTATAACTGGATCAATTATCCGCCGTGTACATATTATCTTTGATATTTTCTCGACACCAGACTATAAGTGGATTAATTATTCGCCATATATATATTTTGCCCGCTATAACTGGATCAATTATTCACCATATACATATTATCTTTGATATTTTTCGGAGACCAGACTATAAGTGGATCGATTATTCACCATACAGGCATTATCTTATATTTTCGGGAGATCAGACTATAAATGGATCAGTTATTCGCCATATATATTCCTGCCTACTACAAATTGATCAGTTATCCGTCATATATGTATTATCTTTGATATTTTCTAGACACCAGACTATAAGTGGATCAACCATCCGCCATGCATATATTTTGCCTACTATAAATCGAGCAATTATTCGCCATGTATGTATTTTATTTGATACGTTCTGAACACCAGGCTAAAATCGGATCAGTTATCCGCCATATATTTTACTCCCCACTATAATTGGATCAATTATCGGCCACCTATCCATTTTCTTCGACATTTTCTGGGCACACGTAGGCACGTAAGCTTTACACGTACACGTATATTGCACAATAATTCTAAAGACCACGTATAGGCCATAGATATGTACATGTGAGCAGGCGAACCAGTGAGCTGTGATCTATTTTATATTTTTATTTATTTTATTTAAGTTGTTTTGACGATAAATATGCATAGACTTATCTAAAAATATGAATATTTCATGTGTAAAAATATGGAATTATAATAAATTCACAAACATATATTTCACAAAAAAGTTATATGGAAATATGTGTAAAATCAGTGAATGCTTAATGTATTATTGCGTCTAATCTTTTTTAGATTTTTATTGCATTAAATCACTAATACAAAAAATATTATTAATATTAATAATATTACAAATCATTACTATATTCATGCTATAATATACCAATTATTATAATCCAAGCGGCCCAGTCAATTTCCTCAGGAATGAGGCCGCGGAAATGTCGCTTGAATTTGGCCTTAAAATGAAGAAATTTTAGCTATTTGTAGGCCTTTTTTGGGCCCTTTTAGGCCTTTTTGGACGCTATTTTTTACTGGACAGAAGCATTGACATTTGAGCAACTTCCGCGTGCATACTGTCTGCAGGCGCGTGGTCTGTAGGCGCGTGGTCTGTAGGCGCGTGGTCTGCAGGCGAGTGGTCTGCAGGCGCGTGGTCTGCAGGTGCGTGGTCTGCCTGTCTCTTATACACATCTAGATGTGTATAAGAGACAGCGTCATAGTTACCCCAAATACACGTCATAGTTACCCCAAATACACGTCATAGTTACCCCAAATACACGTCATAGTTACTCCAAATACACGTCATACCTACCCCAAATACACGGTATAATTACCCCATATACACGTCATAGTTAACCAAAATAAAAGTAATAGTTACCCCAAAGGCGTTATTTACCCTAATTTACTAACCCCCTCTCCTTTCACCCTCCAACAAGTCCCCCTCCCCCCCTCCCCCCACGAGGAGAGAGGGGCGCCGGCGTCGTATAAAATCTTAAGGAATCTTAACGGCGCCGCAACGCGCGGCCTTGGGGCGCCTATAAGGCGGCCATAAAAAACGCCTGACTTTATATAACGTCACTTGACTTTATATAAAGCCACCTTCTTTATTTTATACCGTCAAATTATCAGCCGAAGTGATATATGTTTCTACTTAATGTAAAAAATTGAAATGTTGTTCAGCTTACTGAGTTAATGCTGTTATTGAGTTATGGCTGTTAATGAGTTAATGCTGTTAATGAGTTAATGCCGTTAATGAGATAATGCAGTTAATGAGATAATGCAGTTAATGAGTTAATGCCGTTAATGAGTTAATGCCGTTAATGAGTTAATGCTGTTAATGAGTTAATATTGTTAATGAGTTAATACTGTTATTGAGTTAATACTGTTAATGAGTTAATGCTGTTAATGAGTTAATGCTGTTAATGAGTTAATGCTGTTAATGAGTTAATGCTGTTAATGAGTTAATGCTGTTAATGAGTTAATGCTGTTATTGAGTTATGGCTGTTAATGAGTTAATGCTGTTAATGAGTTAATGCTGTTAATGAGTTAATGCTGTTAATGAGTTAATGCTGGTAATGAGTTAATGCTGTTAATGAGTAAATGCCGTTAATGAGTTAATGCTGTTAATGTGTAAATGCTGTTAATGAGTAAATGCCGTAAATGAGTAAATGTCGTTAATGAGTTAACGCTGTTAATGAGTTAATGCAGTTGATGAGTTAATGCAGTTAATGAGTTAATGCTGTTAATGAGTTAAGGCTGTTAATGAGTAAATGCTGTTAATGAGTTAACGCTGTTAATGGGTTAACGCTCTTAATGAGTTAACGCAGTTAATGAGTTAAGGCTGATAATGAGTTAATGCTGTTAATGAGTTAATGCAGTCAATGAGTCAATGCCGTTAATGAGTTAATGCAGTTAATGAGATAATGCAGTTAATGAGTTAATGCCGTTAATGAGTTAATGCAGTTAATGAGTTAATGCTGTTAATGAGTTAAGGCTGTTAATGAGTTAAGGCTGTTAATGTGGTCATGCTGTTAATGAGTTACTGCAGTTAATGAGTTCGAGGCTAGCCTACCAGCAGCGAGGCTCGTCCTTTACTTTCTCTTGCCCCCGGGCGCTTCAACCCCCCAACCCCCAACCCCCTAACCTAACCTGCGCAACCCCTACCCCCTAAACCCCCGCACCTCAACCCCCTAGCCTAACCCCGCGTCCCTCCACCCTCTAACCCCCGCATCTACCACGCTGCATCCCCAACCTAGCCCCGCAACCCCGAAAACTTTTACCTCTATTTAACCCCCTTAATTTTCTTGCATCCCTCAACCCCAACCACACTCTAAACCCCTTGTAACCCCTTCATCATTTATAAAAAATGTGCTGCTTAACTCACCCCCAAAACCCCAGACCCCAACCTAGTCAAACCCCTAACCCCCAGCCCTCTCCCCCAGAGAGCCTTACCTTAAACCCCCTAATCCCCTAGTTGGCTCTAATCTCGACTCCCCATTACCCCCGTCTACCTTAACCCCCCACCCCCTTCAACCGGAGATCAGGTTTTTACTTTCCTTCTTCGTATACGGAATCCTGACCCCCATCCCCCTAACTCCCAGCTAGCCTAACCCCCACATCCCACTCCCTCAGCAAACCTCACTCCACTCCTTTCATGTCCTCCCCAACCCCCATGTATCCCCCCAACCCACAGTGGGGGTAAACCAGCCTCCGGAAGGGGTGCAGCGAGGGGCACGTCTCGTGGGGGAGGGGGGNCACAAGACGCTTATACGCAGCCACAAGACGCTTATACGCAGCCACAAGACGCTTATACGCAGCCACAAGACGCTTATACGCAGCCACAAGACGCTTATACGCAGCCACAAGACGCTTATACGCAGCCACAAGACGCTTATACGCAGCCACAAGACGCTTATACGCAGCCACAAGACGCTTATACGCAGCCACAAGACGCTTATACGCAGCCACAAGACGCTTATACGCAGCCACAAGACGCTTATACGCAGCCACAAGACGCTTATACGCAGCCACAAGACGCTTATACGCAGCCACAAGACGCTTATACGCAGCCACAAGACGCTTATACGCAGCCACAAGACGCTTATACGCAGCCACAAGACGCTTATACGCAGCCACAAGACGCTTATACGCAGCCACAAGACGCTTATACGCAGCCACAAGACGCTTATACGCAGCCACAAGACGCTTATACGCAGCCACAAGACGCTTATACGCAGCCACAAGACGCTTATACGCAGCCACAAGACGCTTATACGCAGCCACAAGACGCTTATACGCAGCCACAAGACGCTTATACGCAGCCACAAGACGCTTATACGCAGCCACAAGACGCTTATACGCAGCCACAAGACGCTTATACGCAGCCACAAGACGCTTATACGCAGCCACAAGACGCTTATACGCAGCCACAAGACGCTTATACGCAGCCACAAGACGCTTATACGCAGCCACAAGACGCTTATACGCAGCCACAAGACGCTTATACGCAGCCACAAGACGCTTATACGCAGCCACAAGACGCTTATACGCAGCCACAAGACGCTTATACGCAGCCACAAGACGCTTATACGCAGCCACAAGACGCTTATACGCATCCACATTCCATGCACGCAGGCACCGACGTCTTCCTGCGTCTGCGCGAAGAAAGTTGCGTAAACTTTCGCTCATTGCGCACAGCGGCTGTGCTGCTACCTTTCAAACCCACCTTTCAGACCCACCTTTCAGACCCACCTTTCAGACCCTCCTTTTAGCCTCACCTTTCAAACCCATCTTTTAGCCTCACCTTTCAGACCCACCTTTCAGCCTCACCTTTCAGACCCACCTTTCCGACCCACCTTTCAGACCTACCTTTCAGACCCACCTTTCAGACCCACCTTTCAGACCCTCCTTTCAGACCCTCCTTTCAGACCCACCTCTCAGACCCACCTTTCAGACCCACCTTTCAGACCCACCTTCCAGACCCACCTTTCAGACCCGCCTTTCAGACCCTCCTTTCAGACCCACCTTTCAGACCCACCTTTCAGACCCACCTTTCAGACCCACCTTTCAGACCCACCTTTCAAACCCACCTTTGAGACCCACCTTTCAAACCCACCTTTCAGACCCACCTTTCAGACCCACCTTTCAGACCCACCTTTCAGACCCTCCTTTCAGACCCACCTTCCAGACCCACCTTTCAAACCTACAACACGTGACCGGCATTAAATTTACCATAACTCTAGCCCAGGCGCTTAATTTTAAGTTTAGAAAGTTGAAGCTTAAGAGTTTGTGAGCGACACGTGAAGACTTTCATCACGGAGGATGAATGTGAAGGAATTCGGTGAATGTTAAGCTGGGGAGTTCAGTTTTACAACAAAAATGAATAAATAAAATTTGTTTGCAAATTTGCCATACAGGCTCGCATTAATTTGAGCCTTTCTGGTAAATGGGACGGTCATAAATAATAATAATAATAATTAAAATAATAATAGCAACAATGATAATAAAAATTATATTAATAATAACAATATTAATAAAAGTAATAATAATAATAATAGTAATAATAAAAAATAATAATAATAATAAACCAGCACGGTGCAGTGTAGCACGCTAAAAATTCATAGTCATATTATTAGTTGTTTGACATAATTTTACTGGGATTTATTATTATATGACTTTTACTCTTTTGAGGACGTATATGTAAAACAATTCCAACCTGTGGCGATTTTGACAAAGTACTTCATTTAATGCTGGCTTGACAATGTTGAATCAACGTTGGAAAATAGAACAAAATTCAACGTACCAAGATCGATGTTGATTCAACATTGAAACTATGTTGATCTGCGTCTCTTTGAGCGTTGGTCACATTTAGACGTTGCTTCAACGTTTAATTTAGGTCATTCAACATTTCAACCTGAAATCAACGTCTTTTCAACGTCAGATAAATAAATAAATAAAATTAAGGAAATAAATGCCTAGTATACACATTGTTTATGATGATATCTTGTAAACATTTCAAGTGTTAATAAATGTTAAAATGTTTGATATTAGAATATGATGTTGAAAGAATGTCAAATCTTGTCAAAATACCATAATCTTGTCAAATTCGTATTGATCTTTACACGAAACTTTAGCTTGTGATGTCATTCGTTAATTAGTCACTGAAATGACACCATAAACTAATTATTGGATGTAAAAAACGAACAGGTTATTAGAATTTAAATTGATGAATAAAAATTTGTTTCTGTCAAAGAATCGAGGAAAATGAAATGACTTTCATATTGTAAATAAAATTCAATAACTACTTTATACTCATTTATAATAATTAATTATATTTTTCGTGATAATTCAATAACTACTTCATGTATAATTATTAGTTATACAATTAATACATAGATATATAAGTAATTATAATAATACAGAATCAATAAAATTTTCTATAGTTCTCATATTACACTGTTGCATTGTAACTATAATATAACACAAAATTAATAAATAATAAAATTCCACATGAAGCATTATTACCCGGTTTTAAAATTAATTCCTATTGCATAATTCTCATATTAAACAAATCATTGTAACTATAATATTACGCTATATCGGTAAATAATGAAATTCTACAAGAAAAATCATGACCAGGTTTTACAGTTTATTTCTGTTGCATAATTTTCATATTAAACAAATAATTGTATTATTGTATTTTTAATATTATACAATATTAATAAATAATGAAATTATACATGAAAAATTATTACCCGGTTTTAAAACTAATTTCTTTTGCATAATTTTCATATTAAACAAATCATTGTACGTTTAATATTATACAATATTAATAAATGATGAAATTATACATAAAAAATTATTACCCGGTTTTAAAACTAATTTTTTTGCATAATTTTCATATTAAACAGATCATTGTACCTTTAATATTATACAATATTAATAAATAATGGAATTATACATGAAAAATCATTACCAGGTTTTAAAATTGATTTCTGTTGCAGAGGCCGTGGACACCACGGGGCTGGAGGGCGCAGTGTGGCCCCAGGGGGGCGAGCAGGGCCCCGCTGGGGGTGCGAGGCCCCGACGAACAGCTCTGAACGGTAGGTTGTTTCCCTAACAAAATTTAGAGTCGCTTCTGGTGCTACGAACCAGAAGCTGACTCGTCTGTAAATTTTTATTTGGTTCTACCCACGGCGCAGGGGTTATTTTTTGCTTCACAATCTGTCATTAAAATTACATTGATTATCATTAAATAGATTAAAATTGCGTAACATTGATTATAATTAAATTGATAAAATAACATTGATTATTATTGAAAGTTTCTACATCGGGAAAGAAACCTCCCCATAAAAAAAAAGAAATTAAAATTTCAAAATTTAAGTGACAAGATTGTCGCGAGCGAATAAATAAATAAAAATAACAATAAATTAGATAACAATAATAATAAAGAGCGTGAAAAATGCAAGCAAGTTTAATAAGTTGATGTTGATGAGAAAAATTCTTACATTTTCGTAATTTAGTCCCGTAAAAATATGTTTTTTTTTTATGCAGCATGACGATATTATTTTGATGGTTATTGACGTTGCTGAATTACTGTTATTATGACTGAGTTACTGCCTTCATTATCAATCACCTTATCAATCTTCATAACCTTCATTGCCACGCGTTATTTTGTTATTCTTCATAGTCTGTTTTATCGTTATTTTACATTTTGTTCTTCATGTCACTTTAGGTTCCTGATTTTTCTTCACAATTGTCGTCTTTTCATATACTTCCTTTATCTTCTGTACGCAGAGTTTGTACAGCCTCCATACAGATATATAAACATGCCTCTGTTCCACCGTCTTATTTTCCCCTGTTCCACCGTCTTATATTCCCTCTTCAAACGTCGATCTGCCCTTCAATTACCTTTGATTTCCAATAAAAATTTTCTTCAGTTGCTGCTGTCTAAAGAGAATTTTGAATTATCCATTCAAATGTCATGCTGTTAATAGATAATTTTTTTAATAGATAATTTTTCTATGTAGCTCAGCCTAAGTTATGACAATTAACGGTATTTAATTACCACATCGTTTCATCCACTAAATACCTTCGTGAACTGTCCCGTGATCTTGTAATAACTATCTTTCTCATTATCAATACGTAGGTTCTTCTTATAGGAGCCTTTTAACTTTTCCTTGTTTACTTTTCGTGTCAGCATTTTTCATAAGACGACGTCGCACGTAAGAAAAAGCTATATTTCACCATTCATATCCACTCGACAGTTATTTTTAAAGTTCTGACTGAAGTTAAGTTAACTGCAATTTCAACCCACATTACTAAGCCGGTACATAATTTTTAGCTCCTTTTCGGAGAGCTGGAAAAATTGAAAAGATAGTTGAAAGGATTATTAAGAGCTTGAATTAGACAAAATTGTTTTGTACAAATTGATACTTCGCCAGAACTCAAGTCAAGTTAACGCTTTTTTAAAATAAATCCTGAATTCGAATCAAATTAAGTATATAACGCAGAATCGATGATTCTAATTTTTTTCGATACCATAAAAACCGGCCTTTCTTGTTATCGGGAAAGATAATTAATTAACGCAAAACTTTTTACTTCCTTGCGAGTTCCTCACGAACGATACCATGGCACTTTGATATACATGTTTCTAGTAAAGTTCTCTTTTCGCTGATTTTTTTCAAATAAATTTAATGAAGGTTGATCCAAAAGTAACATTTTTCAATTTTGTATTTTAACGACACAAAAGTCAACTCACTGAATACATTTTTTCATGATACAAATGGCGCATTTTTGTGAGAGTAATGATAAATTTTATTCCCATCTCTACAATTCACCCCTTGGATCGTTGAAAAGTAACATCATCCTAAGTGTTATTCCTTCGTCACCATTTGATATCTTAGATAAGGAACTTCATCCTCAGGTTTATTCCTGCGTCACCACTCGTTATCAGATATAGAACCTCATCCTCAGTATTATTTCATTCAGCCATCACACCAGCAGTGGAAGTTGAGACTACCATCTTCGACCAGTTGGACGCAGACGCAACAACAAAGCGACCGCTAGGTACCATCGCCTCATCTGTGGTGACATTCGTGAATGACCGTACGACTTCGGAGTACGTTACTGTGATTCAGGGTACGCGCATCGATGGACACTACGCCCATGTTACCACTAAATCATCTCGTGTGTTCTATGCCGAACCTATACGACTTACCTCGTCGACGGTATTCAACGCTGGCAACATCCAGACAGTACCAAGCGACCCGTTTCGCGGTTCTCATACTGCAGTTGACCCCGTGGTAGGCAAGGAATTACTAGTGACCGCTACCAAAACTCTCGTGACCAAGCAGGGACCACTAAACAGCCTCATGACCAAAACGGTTTTGAGTGGTAGTATTCCAGTGAATGACGAGACATCATTCAGATTCTTATTGGATGGTTCTACCTCTGCAGATGGTTCTGATATCATGCTGGTGCGAGATGGTGATGGCAGGAGAGTTGTTTACAGCTCTGAAGCGAACTTCGAAGTTGTTCAATCACCGAGACCCGATGGTTCAACTCCCGTCATCCGGTTTGGAACTGCGGAACTGGGAGGTGACAAACTCAGTGGAGTCCTTGTTGAATCTCCCAAGAATGTCATGACCGACGTAGAGCTCGAAGGTTCTGAAAGCATCACGTCCGACGATATAGAATTGCTGACGATCACGATAGGAACTCCTGTTCAAGTTGCATATTCCACAAAATTCCAAGATAAAATGACGATTATGAAAATGGAAGATATAATGGAGTCAACTGATAAGGAGAATGAAATTACAGGAAACGCCATTCCTCGTGCACGGAAAGTGACGGAAGATAAAGCGGACGAAATTGTGATCCTGCCAGATAAGGTCAAGTCAGTAGATATAAATCTTCCAACTTTCACGGTTAAGGTTCCGGACCAAACTTTAGAAGAAGTGGTACATGTATCCGGAGGACTGAAGAAAAAGGATGCCCAAAACCTCTTTCCAAAATATGAAGTGAAGAAGAAAACTAAAACTGCCGATGAAATTCGAGCCGAATTCAACTTGGAGAGGGGTGACCGCAAGTCGAATCTGCCAACTGTGACCTACGTAGGGTTTGCTGACTTTACGACGACGATAGCGGACACAGTTGTAATTTTTACACCTAAATCGAAAACTCCGCCTGGCGCCTCGTCTCAAAAAATTTACGTTACACAAACCGGACAAGAAACCGGGCGAGTGGATTCTCCATTTGCAGGTTTTGGAGCCGTGTCATCCCTCGCTCCACGGGTTGCCCCAGCAGGTCCAAGTTTCATTTTGAGCGATGGTGACAATAATTTGGACACCAAGGACATGAAAACTGTTATGGTGGCCAAGAATGATGGCAGTTCGCTGATGCAGGACGAAAAGGAAGTCATAGCTCCGGTGACGCAGACAAGTCACTTGCCAGGTATCATTTACTCTACAGTAGAAACTTCTCGCTACAATACCGTGGACTTGTACCCATCGGGTTTAGTGTCTTCAATTGGGGGTACCATAATCGGCAACGGAATGACTACGGTATTCACAACGTATATTTATGGTACATTCATTCAAAATCAATACGCGCAGATCGTCCAATCGACCTCAAGTATTTTTTATTTGAAATCTCGCGCTCCAAGCAGCATTGATGCTACAAAACCATCCATAATAACGGCCACCAAAATGCCTGAGTTTGAATCGAGCACTAAAGATATTCTTGAAGCATTTTTCGAAAATTTGACCGAAGAACCAACGACGGAGTCTTTTAAATCTAATATCCTTGAAGAATTATTGGACAATTCCCTAGGCCGGGCGGTATCTTCTGATCCATCTGAACAGACAATTGTCGAGCGGCAGAAAGATGGTGAGCTAATAGAAGAGAGTTCTGCAACTATCCTTCCCTCAGTCACAACGCTGACATATTACACCACGTACGTTCGCAACGGAGAAATTACTGTTTCTACGAGATATCAAACTTCCAAATTACTTCCACTTTCCGTATCTGATTCTGGTCGAACTATACATGGATCTCAATCATCTAGTGATGATATTTCCACTTTGACGTACTACACCACTAAGTTCGTATCCGGATCGACTCATGTCACTTCCAATACTAAAGTTGTCAGTGCAGGGATGATACAGCCATCAAAGGTGATGAGCATTGAAAGCACCATTTCTCCTGAAGAAATGATGAAGCTTGATCAAATGGAAATGACGACCGAAGATGCCTTGGATTCAACCACCGCCATCTCTTCCACAGAAAGTGTGACCGAATCTTATTCTGAATCTATTTCCGAATCATCGACAGATCGGTCGTCACAAGATGCCACCGAGAAGCCATCGCTTAATTTAGAATCTTCTTTAGTCGCAGATGAAGATGTCGATGCTGTTTTTTATCCTCGAACCTACTATATTACGTACACTTACTTTACCACCTACCACCTCGATGACACGTCGTCCGTTTTAAGTAGCTTTGAAACTGTCACTAATATCATTAGCAACTCTCTGGAGCTGGATGAGCACAGAACGATAAGCCCCATTATAGCTACTCCCCCCGTTACCTACTGGACCACCTATACTTACTGGACTACTTTCTTCAGGCACAACACCACCGTTACCACCAGCTCAGAAGAAACCGTGTCGAACGTCGTGGGTGTCACCCTATCTGCAGTACCTGATAGGCCTACCGAAGTTCTTATAATTACTCCAACCTCTACGATCAGTGGCGTTGATGACGACATGATGGTAACTGTTGATGCCACAACGTACTACACTACCTACACCTACTATACATCGACTTTCTTAGGGACGTCAACGATAGTCAATAGTCGTCTGGAAACCATCACAAATGTTGTTCAGTCAACCCCCTCTGTTGCAGTAGACTCCTCGATAACCGCTATTAATTTTGGGTTCGATGATACGACTGAGGATACGACAAAACTGAATGCGGCAGTCGTAGAGGAAGAATTTTTATCAGAGGTTGATCAGGGAATCAACGATCAGCCAACAGGACTTTTGTCCACCATTCGAAGCAGCACAGTGGTAGATGATGCAACTACAATTTTTTCAACGCGAGTTTTTGGGACCATTGTGGATGGAGTTTACTTCCAGATGCAGTCCACAACGAGTGAAGTGATTTCTCAACGAGATACCACAACTGTGAGTGTTTACAGCGTGGATGCAGGATCGCTTATCTCGAATGGACTTACCACTCACTTCACTTCCCAGTATATCGAGCTTGTAGGTGATGGTGTATCATCAACGGAAATTAGAGCGACTTCCACTATTGATGGTGAGCCTGATTTTGCTGCGTTCCTCAATAAGGAATCCAAAACGGGTGTGGTTCGCCAAATCATTGGGTCTCAGATTCAAGGTTCCAAAACCACTCTGTATGACAGCACAATAATCGGAACATTTGTGGATGGATCTTATACACAGGTCGTTGAAAGCTCTTCTACCACAACTATTGGACCATCGACCGTATTTTCACCACTGGCAGCAACTAATGTTATTGAAATGAAAGTTACTCCAACACTTCAGGCGTCTCTGAACGACCTTACCATCAGTCCTACTCCAGTATTGACACCATCTGTAAAATTGCCCATTGAAGAGGAGTTCAGCTCCATACAAAAGGATCTAATTGAAAAAGAACAGGCATCTTCGCACTCTTTGGAAACTTTAATATCTTCAAGAGAATCCACATCTTCAAGGAGGCCTGATATTTTCAAATTCATTAAAAGAACTTCAACATTTACGTTCCCAACTACCTTGATTGGTAGTCTCCCAGAGAGCGAAAAATTAAAGGCCTCTTCTTCAGCGACTCTGAGCGTTGGCTCCTCTATTGTGAAAACTCCTGTTTCTGCTGTTGACAGGTCTTCTGCTCGGCCTGAAGATCCAACTCGTCGACTGAGATTTCAGACATCTAGAGGCGGAAGACCGTCGGTACATCCGTTTGCCTCTGCTAGAGGGAAATCGAGTATCTCTCCAAGTTCTGTGAAGCCCAACATTGAGAAAACGAAAGAAGTTGAAGATTTGCCAGCTAAAAAAACAAGTAAGGTTGAGAAAACTGAAGAGTCAGAAGGGAACTCACCGGTGAACAGTTTCAGGCCATTCAGTTTTCGGCGACAAGAGGTGGCACCAGGCACACGTTCTTCTTTGCCATTCTTACCTCGTGCCAGAAAAGTGGAATCAGATGGCAATCACTCGGCTAGTAGCCGCTTCGCTCCAACTACAACCGAAGGAACAACCCCGAAACCAGAACCTACAACTCCCAAACTTGCGCAATCTAATGCAAGAAATCGACCAACGTCTCCAAGTGCCTTGAGTGTCGAAGAACGCAGGAGGCAAAGACAAAAGCTGGCTTCAAGGTCTGCTCTTTCAAGATTATTCCCAAATCGTAACAATGAAGATCAGCTCGATGGAGATGGCTCAGAGTTGACAGTTTTGTATGCCGATGTTGATGGAAGTGTAGTTAACCCCAATGATCCTATCGACCTTATTTATTTCACGCCTGAAGATGCAACTTCTCTCGATGCTGGTGATGCGTTGTCTCTGACACGCCGAAAACGACAAACTGATTTTGGAGCACGTGTTTCATCTCGCGGTGTTTCAAGAACTTCTCCGGCCCGCGCCGAGCCGCCATCAGCTGACAGCCAACAGTCAGAAAGCCGGCCTCCTTCACGACAAGCTCGTCAGCCCCAGTCAGATGCTGCTCCTCCTCCTAGGCCCCGCAGCCGTAACACATCACCAATTCGGATACCTAACAGAAACTCACACACAGAGGAAGAGGTTGCTCCAACACCTAAAGAAGAGGCTAAGCCAGCGCAATTTACTTTAACGAATGCAAGATCAAGGTCCCGAGCTCCTGCACTACCCAGGGAAAATACCAACACTCAACAAAACAATGATGCACAAAGATCGCTGAATCGATTAAGAGCTCAGTCATCTCGAAACTCAGTGCCTCTAGGTAACATTCGGGGCAGAGGCGTCAGACGACAACCGCCTGAAACTCCCCAACGACCTGCAGCAAACCGATTTTCGAAACCTTCTGAGAATCGAGCTCCTCCGAAACGTCCTGCAGCTCCGCGCAACCGAAACTTGAACAACAAGGCTCCCAATAATAAGCGAACTCAAGTTGGGGGAAAAAATCCCATTGCTGAGTTCCGCAATCGTCCAGTTGCCGAAATTGAACCCGAGCCGTTCTTGCTGCCGAGCTTCGATGGAACCTTCGATATTTTTGATCCGATAACAGTCACGAGATCTGTTCCTTTCACCACCTCAATACCCGAGGTTAAGAATGGACGCACTTCTCACAAGGAAGTAATTACTGCATCCACTCAAACTGAAGTGATCCAGCCTGATCAGATTATTCAGACTGAAATCAATGGGGAAATAAAGCTTCTCCTTTCCACAATCCAAAATGGCAATGAAATCACTCGGGTCCTTATTGAGCCGCAGGAGTCAGAAGTTGCCGTCACTGCTAATAGTTTCGTCAATGGCAAGCGTACGCAAGTCACTCAGGTTATTCCTACTCAGATTTTCAACGTTGTAACAATGACCGCTGCCCCTGATGTTCAGAATCTTCTTCAACTTCTGCTGTCTGGCCAACAACAGAATCCACTGCTAGCAGCTCTTGGACTTGGTCAACAGACTCCTAGCGAGGTAGTGAGAACTACCAGTTATGTAACTACAGTTACAAGCGTCTTATCAACGCTTTTGCCCATTATATTCAGAGGCAAAATGGTCACGACAACTGTCGTGGATACGAGGACAGAAGTAGTCACAGCAACCGAGCTTATCACGGAGACTGTGGGAAATACCTTAAATCCATTTGGAAATCAAAATCCGTTGAACCAACTCCTGCCACTTTTGTTGCAAAATCAGCTACAGCAACAACAAACCCAACAAAGACCTATTAGAGAAGAACCCATAAGAGAGAGCAAGCCAGAAACTCAGCCTTCCACACCTCCAGAAATTGATCCAGAACCGGTAATCCAAACATCGGTAATAACCATGTTTGTATCTGGTCGAAGACCTGGAGAATTTTCTAAAATATTTTCGACTGTGACCCTTGATGGAGAAGTGGCAAGGGTGAAACGGCAGCCCACTGAGCTGGCACAACCTACGGCATTACCTCAGTTCTTAGATGCAGACAAAGGTTCCAAATTTCTTTCTGATAACTATTATAAAGACTTGGATTGGTACATTATGTCAGCCATTAATGAGGTTGACAGTCCCAACGTTCATGACGAAACTCCAAGTCTTGAAAGCTTTGTTCCTGGGCTCAGTTATCATCTCGGCCAAATTCCGGTGACATATGATGAAGCCCTTTTTTCTAATGCGAACCCTTTTTTATTGAACGTCCCCGCTGAGTCGCTAACTCCAAAAAGGCGAATACCTCGAAGTGCCCAGCGGGGAACATTACGATTTCGTGATCGCTTGATACAAGCTAGAAAATTTCCAAGTGAAACTGCAAATCAGGGAATCGTTATTGATGATGATTCAGTTACGAACGTCCGTACTAATCCTAATGCGAGAAAGTTAACAATTCAGGGCTCTAAGATTCAAAATGAAAGAATCGCTAATCAAATCAAGCAAATCAATGCACCAACCACGTACTACACCACTTTCACCTACTACACAACACTAGTGGATGAAAGTGGAAGAGAGTTTATTCAAAGCAGCTTAGATACAATCACCCAAGTTGCCACAGCTGCAGCAGAAATTGGTGACTTAACGCGGATTGCTGCCACTGACGTGAATCGGGATGCAAAAGCCACTGAAGCATTCACAATTGACGAAGCTATAGTACCTGGTAGACCCAGATCAGTTCCAGAACCTTCATTCCAGGAACCTGAACCACCTTTTGGACCCATAGTGAAAGATGGTGCAGGTGTTGAGCCCTTCCAACCAATTCCTGATCCTCCACCTCCTCTCTCGGTAGAAGCTGTCACTGAAGGGAGTTCGACGGGTAGACAAACATTTATTGTGCGTCGACCATCACAGACGCCTGTCCATCCCGTGAATAACAGACGTGGACAACAAGAAGTCTCCGACAGACAATCTCAGCAACTAGAGAGAAGAAAGGTCATCAAGACTCTCAAAAGAATAATACCTAATGATGATGCTGAGAAGAGTGATGCAACCACAGTCCCCACTGTGGTCAGCCGAGTCGGTGATCGGATAAAACCACGTCTGCTACCTAGGAGACCCACTATCAATCGCAATAATGATGTCGTCGAAAATTTGGACAAAACAGAAAAAGGTCCTGTAGTTGTAACCCAACGGGAATCAGAAGCCCAAGCACCTACCGCAATGGCAGTCGCTGTGGCGCCGTTTGTTGGAACTATTGAAACTTTGTATACTGTTTATTCATATCTTTATGAAATTAATAGCGGAGGAGGTTCTATTGTATCTTCTACCAGAGATGTCACAGTGTCCAATAGAGTTAGACCTTCTGTCGTAACTGTTCCAGAAGAATTCCGCGATCCTGGAGCAAAATTGAACACTTTAGAAGTTGGAGAAGTGACAGCTAATTTAGGGCCGAGAGTTTTGAATTCGTTAACTACACAAATTTATCTTGCTTCTGCTACCCTGGTGGATTTGAGCACAAAACTTCCTCTGATAAACGATGAGGTAAACAGTCAACGTGAAACTCAAGGAAGGCGGCCACAATCGCTTCTACAGTCTTCAATCCACGACGATGAAGGAGCTCACCAAATAGAGACACCCGCAATAACATCAACAACAGCGTCGCGGGTTCTACCCACTAGACGATTATTCAGGCCATCTCGACCGAGTGAATCTGCTACTGATGCTGATGCGCTAGAAGATGAAACAACCCAGTCACCTATCATCGAAGATACTACAGAACCAGAGGAAAAACCTCAAGCTCGCAGACCAAGCACTCCAAACTTCAGCCGAGGATCTGTCAGGTTCAATAACGCAAATGATCGAGTTAGATTCACAGTAACTAGGCGTCGTCCTCAAGAAGTGCAAGTGCGCACTGCATCTCCAAACCAATCGCGAGTGAGTCCAGAAAATACTCCTCGAACACCAAACCCACAAAGATCATTGAAAGATCGTCAACGGAATCGTGGCCAGACCATTGATCAGCTGACTACCACGACTGTACCACCTTTACGGAAAATTTCGAGAGGACGATCACGTGGTCGGGAAATTACGACCACTGAAACCATTGAAGAAGAAATAATCATTACTGATTCACCGTCAACCGAAAGCCCCAAGTCATCCACTAAATCCTTAGATGATATGGAATCACTTCCAACATTAGAAACCACAACTGGAAAATCCACTACAAGATCTTCGCGACCATCAGTGAGACGTGATGATATTCCCATAATTCGCCGTCCCACTGGAGACCGAGACACAAGTAGAGTTCCGATCGGAGACAGACTAAAACCCGCCGCTGATGCAGCAACAGACAAGACGGAAGATGAGTCAATAACGGATGGATCTTCAGCTGCGCTGGATTTTAGCTCCATTTTTGGCCAAGTATCGGCAAATAGCGAAAATACTACACCGTCCAAGGGGTTAAAATTCACTCACGAGAGAAAGGACAGAAGATTGGAATCAACGGTGGCCACTACTGAAGCATCCACCACCATGAAAACGGTACCTACCACTCCTGCTCGTGAATTCAGATTTGGAATAAGAGGTGACGAAAAACCGAAACTTCGCGATCCTCTTCTTTTCGGTGGACACAAGCCAAGTAGAACATCAGTCAAGGACCCTGACAGTCAAGATGATGAACATAGAACTGATTCAGCACCGTTACGATCAAATGTGGATTCAAAAACAGAGGTAACAACAAGTGCTCCAAAGTTCAGATTCCAGTTGGCTACGGCTCAGAAAAATATATCCACTCCCACCTCGTCTTTGACTAACGTTGAAGGTGACTTAGTTCCGGCTGATTACCTCGATGACTATTATACTGAGTACTACGACGAAGAAGAGGACCCTGTTTCTGAAAACGACAAGTCAGTCAAACCCTCACTTAATCCCAAGTCCAAGACCGATTTGGAACTTACCTCGGGTCTGGCTTTTCGCAAACCTTCCAATGTGTTGCCACCGAACGTTGTGTGGAAAACTTTTACGACCAACACTTTCCTGCCAATTCTTGATGGTGAGAAGACTGTCACTCTGAGCATTGTAACCTCAACCCTCGAAACCCTACATGCAACAGACGCTCACCTTATTACCCGCGCCCCAGAACTTTTCAACCCAGACCTACTCCCTAAGCCCCTTAGGAGTACCACAACTTCGCCAGATAGAAGCAAGTCACCAGTCGGAATCTTCTCCTCGACCGCTACGACACCTGAAGAAAAGACTGCGAGGACTTCGGGTAAGATTTTTCGTAGTCTCCGATCGGAGTAATATAACACGTGAAAAGTAACGCTAGTCATTAAACAAAAAGCAAAATTGTAGTGAAATTCTCATAATAATCTGATTGGGATTGGGTTAGCATAGTCTTAACAATGGCATTATTAACACGAAAATTAACAATAGTCTGATTAGCATGAAGTAATGCAAATAACAGCTCGCATTATCTGAATTAGACGCCTACTAACCTAACGATTAGTACTTTGATTGCGTGCTAGAATTAACCCAGAGGCTCGGATAACCTGGATTTTTTTAACTGAACGATTAGTTAAACCTGAGTAGCAAAAATTATGTAATCCGAATTCTGTTCCAAAACGGATCATTATATTTGTTGATAACCCGAAAATGGTTGAATTTAAATAAATAATGATCGTGCATTTATTATTATTTTTAGTTTATAAAATAATGATTTAGCTCACAGTTAGTTTGGCTCAAGCACGAGCACCGGCAAATCAAGAATAAATTGATTCGAAGATATAATTAATTAATATTCAAAAAATTAAAAATGAATAGCTAATTAACCATTTCGTAGGAACTATGATGAAGAAATTGTCGTAGATGGTTAGCAACTAGAAATGAACAGCTGTTAACGAATGCTCGAATTAATGCATGGTATTGTACATTTTTTGTGGATGTAGTTAACATGTCGGCATGAGTTGTTAAGTAATAGCCTGAATACTGGTTTTAGGATGAATTATTTTTATTGTGTAATTCTGTCTGGATTCAAAATATAAGACTTATTGTAAACGAAGATATATAAACTGTGCAAAAATGTACAAGATTATTTAAAATCAATACACAACAGTCAAGAAACTTGGAAGCTCTATGTGAATGGAATTATCTTTTTTGGAAGATGCAAGAGACTTCAGCGATATTATCACTAATCGCATTCAGCTGGATATTATGTATGATGAAATTAAATCTAAACACATATATTATTTGCCAGTATGTGTCCTTAGTTCAAAACTTGTGGGCTTTCACTGAATGGCTTCCTTCCAATAATTAATTTAATGTAAAAATCGCTAAAAATCACAGTTTTTTTAAAAGTAAATGAAAACTTAATGTCCATTACAGTATTCCAGAAATTATATCAGAAAGATTTTTTTCACGGATTTATTCCATGAAACTGCTGAATAAATTCACCTTGCATTGCTAAATATTTTGTGCTCGCTTGTTGAATTACCTTCGATTTATATTCCCCACTGTTGCCTGCTTGCAAAACTGTTTTTATGTTATTTATTTCCAAGAATATTTTCTGTTTGGGGGCTTGTGTTTTCATTTCTTATTCTATGTTTTCTTACGCAAATCCTTTTTTTGCATGAAAAATACTTTTTCTTTCAAATTTCGAGCAAAATTTATTTTATTTTCTTCACTTTTCTTTAACTGTTTTTATTATTATTTATAGTTTAACTTCGAGTAACAATGCATGTCGTGAAAATTATGGTATTTTCAATATTAACTTTATAATTAGTTTGCAAGGGTCATATTGGCAAAATTTTCATTGGAATTGAATTGCACCATTTTGAAAAGGCTTTGTATTTACAAAATTTGAAAGCCTCTGTCAAAATTTTAGTTTTAAAAGTCCAATCATGAAAATTGATATTAATAATAAATATAAATGAAATTTTCTTAATAACAACATCATTCCTAAAACTTTGAATTAATTTCCCGAATTAGTTTGAGATAATTTTACAATTTGGATAATTCTTCAAATTTTTAAAAATCTTTTCTTTATTTTATTTTATTTAATTAGAGTTCAGCGGATTCCGGTTCGGCTCCGCCGCTGCGTCCGGTGAGTAATTATGTTAAAATTAAAAATAATAATTTTATTAAATCCAGTGTTTCCCATTGTTAAATTATAGTTTTGATTAATAACTGTATTATTAATCTAATTAATTCAGTAGTGTAATTTGTTTCATTGACAAAATTTAAGTCGTTCGTATTAAAAATTTTTAATTCTAATGAATTATTTTCAGTAGGATTTTTGCTGCTCGAAAATTGAAATAATTGATTATTCAGTTGAATTTTGATTATTATTTTATAATTTAGTTCTATGCATTTGAAATTAATTTTTGTTCAATATTTATTATTTCGGCTGATGAAAATGTATTATACTAGTTAAAGTCAGTTAAGTTTTGATTATTTCCCGTCCGTCTTATCTTGCTCTGCCTTTATTTACATTTATTCTTCCTATAATCGAGCATCTATCGTGAAATTTACACTAAAATTCACCTCAAATTCAAATTTTTCTGCAATATAATTTTGGAAAATTGATCAATTTTACGTTACATGAAAGATCATCAATAAGAACATCATATGAAAAAGTCATGTTCTTTCTTATTTCTTGTGTATCTGTCTTTTGATTATATTTTTTTGTGACTGACTCGGCTCAGAAATGGGTTTCGCATCCGAAATTTATATGATAAATTTTCCAATTTTCAGCTGTGTGATTAGTGCTGATATACGAAAATTCTCACTAAATTTCATGTTACCTTATCGGTTGGTTAAAAGCATTTAATTTTCATGTCCATTCGATATTTCAATCTTGAACATCGCATTAATTGAAGGGACTTTTTCATTAAAATGCTTTTTGTACTTGTGTGGGTCAACCTGACACAGTTAGGCCCAGCAATAGGGCGTATCATTGCTACGTCCGCTTTCTGCTTTCGCTAGGGGTAACTATAACAACAATTTGACCCACCCATTTAACTGAGTGTGTGTTGAGTGGCAGTCGCCATAGGTAGACGATTCTTGATAAGAGATGAAGAAACAATATTGCTTCGTCATAAGTAGACTTTTTCCTAGAATTCGCACAGAATGAAATAGAAACCAAAATATCTTCGACCATCTGTCATTTTTCATTTTTTTTCTTCATACATCTTTCCTTCATTGATCGTTCCTTAATGAATCTTTCCTTCATGAATCTTTCCTCTTCACTTCATGAATCTTTCCTTAATGAATCTTTCCTTCATGAATCTTTCCTTCATGAATCTTTCCTTAATGAATCTTCACTTCATGAATCTTTCCTTCATGAATCTTCACTTCATGAATCTTTGCTTCATGAATCTTCACTTCATGAATCTTTCCTTAATGAATCTTTCCTTCATTAATTTTTCCTTCATAAAACTACTCTTCATAAATCTTTCTCATATTGATCTTTCCTTCATAAATCTTTCATTCATAAATCATTCCTTCATAAATCTTTCCCCGTATTTATTCTTCTCTCACATATCTTACATTCACGCTGTCAAAAATTTCACAAAATTCCATCCATTTTAATGTTATTGTTCATTTATTATTACGTCTTTATGAAGTAATTGTTATCTTTATGTCTACCGGTGGGAAAACATAGACGTTTTTCCCTTAAGGGAAAATTATTTTAAACGAATTTTTCTTCCTAATGACTTTCATTAATATAAATATAAACGTTCAATCGTTTTAATATTCATCAATGTCTTCATTTTCCTTCTTTTCCTCGCATGGTGAATTCGTTCTCTTTAGACTGTATTGCACGAATGACGTTTTGATTTATACTTAACTTTATTCAGTTGAGTTGATTTTTATTTCAATCAAATTTTGCATGTAGGACAGTTTTAACTCTGTTGGAAATATCCATTGATAATGTTCAGTAAAACTCTGTTATACGGTGACCATGGAGGTATTTAAATACATATATACTTTATATTACAGAAGTAATCTCATAAAAAATCTTTCAAACTTTTCAAAACCATCCGATGACAACTGTTGTTAAATTTGATTGCTGACGTTTAATTGTTAAACGTATCGAAAAAGCGGTTATTCAAAAAATAACATTCTAAGAAGATTTGTAGTACTCATTGAAATTTGCTGTTATTTATCACGATTTCAATCAATAATTTTAATTTCCCAACAAATGTCGTAAACATTTTAATACAGAAAAGATTATAAAGTGATCAGAAAATGGTGTTAAAGTCATAAATAAATGGATATTTTTTACACTATGACATGAGACGCTGTACAAAGAACTTTTTGACGTAGCATGTGTATAGACTGAGACCGATGATGTGCTCTTTCTTTCATCGCTTTCTTTGCCCTCCGTGTCAACGTTTTCACTTTTCTTATACTATTTTCATTGCATTAAGTAATTAATGCATAATATCCTCTTCTTTCGAAACATCAAGAGGTGAGATTAGAGTTATGTTTCAATGTACAATTTTCAGTACTCGTACTTCTAAAGTTTTTTCGTTGTGCCTGCTGTGAAAATAGTATGTTCCCTTCTCTATTTTCAAAATTTCTTTTCCCATTTGCAGCGTTGTTTATTAAGCCAAATTATTATTGCATGTGATCCTTGTTAAACCTTGCCTGTTATTGCTAAGACGTGAGTGTCTCTTTTTATTTAATTACCTGAATGCTTATATTCGTGATGACTTGCCAACGTAATCCAAACCTAACCTCACTACTCAGATAAATCTACTGATAAGCAACGGTCGAGATTTGACATACCACTCCGGAGAGTACCGACTTCACCCCGAGCAACACAAGCAACTCAGACGTTGAGGAATCAAAATGTTGAAGCGTCAGCTTCTATCCCTCAATCTGCACCTGAACGAAAAACTAGGTTCGAGTTATCGAAACCTAAAATCGATTCGGTCTTGCCTGCTCTTCTTGATTTTAACATAAAACCAGTTTTGGATGACAAAAATTCTCGAGAAGTTGTGGCTGAGAAAAAGAAACTAAACCCTTTTGAAACGGGTCTGGCCGCTCTGGAGTCCACAACTGAACGTGATCGAGCACCTACCACAGGAAAGGGTATCACAAAGTTCGAAGCAAGATTCAAAACTACGAAAACAAATGAAGAACTGGTAACGACAACCAATAATCCATTTGCAGCTGCTATTGATGCCCTAAAAACTAGTATATTCCAGTCAGAAGTTACTGAAACCAACCAGCGTGGTAACGAAATAGACACCGATGGAAGTCTCGATTACTCCCTTCCGGTCAGCTTCCCCACCACGTTATTCAACTCAGTTTTATTTGCACAAACGACCACTGAAGTCAACACTGAAAGAAATAAATTAGTAAACGATAAACTAGACAACGACAAGCTGCTAAATAACTTCGAGGAATTTTTGGAAACTTTGACTTCAGAATCCCCCGAAACATCCACCCAAGTTGAAAGTACTACCACTCCTTCAGCCACCACGAAGAAACAAGGTGGGTTCAGGTTCACTAACAGCCCTTCTACTACAACAGAAAGATACACCAACGACCCTTCGTCAGCCACGGCATCCCCTTCAGAGGAATTTTCCTCGGCACCAAGCACTGAAAGCCTCCACAACCTCTTCAGGGTAGACGAAGAAGAAAACATGATTTCAGACGGTGAAAACTACAACGCTCTCGAAGATGTTGGTATCCTCGATGGAGATGAAAATGACACGGTGGTTTCACACTCAGTCACTTCGATTCCCGATTTCATTTCCGCTATTGCTGAAGCAACAAATGATTCTTTTGACCAAGATTCAGTTGAATCCAGTACCGATTCACCCGTATTTGGAGGCGAAGCCCCCGTAGAAAATGATTCCGAATCTATTACCTCAACGGAAACACCACCTGCCATAGAGCAAGAAGATGTTCACAGTAATGTTATCACAAGGGAAGGAAAGAACATAGCCTTCGATGGTGGGGCAATCGGCAGCAATTTAGAGCTTTGGGGTCCAAACAAAAATCTTGCCACGAGAACCATGAGCAACGGCGTACGCGTTATTGTTGCAGGTGAGTCCATCGTTGGCAACGACGAGTTTGTGGGTAGTCGGGTACATACCATTTGATTAAGAATAAATTGTCCCCAGTGATTTAATATTTTTGAGAGGAATTGTTATGCAACCCTTTCTTTCGAGTATTGTACACTTTTTTCGTTTTTTTTGAGGATGCGCTAACAAGAATGTGCATGGGTCATTTTTTTGTTTAGTCTCACCAGTATAATCTTAAGAGCCCTCCCTCTGCATGAAGAAATGTTCACAACGCACAATATCGCATGCTGGTACCTAATTATTCATCCCTAACATCCCGCCTCTGTTTCAGGCTCATTCATCCAACAATGATTTACTTTATCCCGCAATTATCTCGGATCTATTCATTTAACAATGCTCTATTTCATCTCATCATCGTATCATTCATACATCCAACAATGGCTCACATTATCCTTCCATAGACACTGCCAGGGAATAGTTTTTAACCTCATATCGCTTTCCACAATTCGACAACATTCGATACTACAATTTACTTTGTATGGTCATAGAAACTACTCTCTCCATATAACGATTCTGTTCCTCCGAATTTCTCATCGCTTTTTAATATGAAAGATATGCTATTAGTTGCAGTATATATCGATTTAAAGCTTCTCAACAGAAAAGGGTGGAGGAGTCATTGTAGTTCAGCCTACAATGATTTATGTGGAAAATAGGGGACGTAAACGCTATGGTAAAACTTCTTGATGGCATGAAGGACCTTTGAAACAGTCGTACTGTCATGACTGTTCAGCTGAAAGAACTTTAAGCAATTGGTTCGTGCCATCAATTTCCATGTATTCAGCAGAGACTGGAACCAACTACGTCAATGCCCCCTTTTCAATTGAATTGTAGGGGTTGTCATGCTGACAGTAAGGGTTGTCATGCTGACAATAGGGGTTGTCATGCTGACAATACGGGTTGTCATGCTGACAACAGGGGTTGTCATGCTGACAATAGGGGTTGTCATGTTGATAATAGGGGTTGTCATGTTGATAATAGGGGTTGAAACCAAGAACCCCTGTCAAGTGGACAACCATTAAGCTTTGTCAAGACGACGCGAGTGGTTCTTTAATAAATTTGCTTCTAGAATTGCTTAGTCATCGCTTAATGACCAACACTTGCTTTGGTTGCCTGGTTGATAGAAGCTAACACTAGCGGCTTGTATACATCAGCCATAAGTATACGAGAATGAGTATACACATCATATACAGTAATGAGTATTCACATCGCCTACAACAATGGGTATGCACATTATACATAACAATGAGTGTCTCATCATATATAACAATGAATATACAGATCATATTCAACAATGCGTATACACATCCTATATAAACATTAGTTACACATTATACGTATATGACAGCGGGTGTACACATGATACGCAAAAATGAGCAAACGCAGAAGCTGTTTGCAGGTTTTTCGAAGACTATAGAGTAAATTTTATTTTCTATTTTAAATTTTTTAGTTTGAATTGATAATTCCAGCGTTTAATTTTTGGTAAACAATTTCCTTATTGTTTTCATCAATAAATTAACTGTAGATAAAACTTACATTCTAGTCTTTAACGAATTAAACACTTCATATGCATTATACACCAATGAGTATACAGAATATACATCATATACAAAATGTACATCAATAACATAGATTCAATAATGATATAAACTGTACTTCATATAGAATATGAAGCATGGATTTCCAAACTAGAAATTTTCTACGTGAAGTTACCCATTTTATGGACTTGATACTGGCAAAGATGTCATAGCAGGACAAATAATGACATTAAATGGCTTGGTATTGCTCACATGTCACATGACATACTATGCCTTATAACCTCCACTTATAGGTATTGAAATAATGTCATGTCATATTTAATGGTTTAATTTTCTTGTTAGCACGAAAAACGACATTAGTCAAGTAGCCAAATTAAAAGCATAAAAGTTATATTTATCACAGAACGGAAATCGTGATACTTTCCGATAATTAGAACAATTTCTCCGAACAGAATTTGTTAGAAGTATCCAAAGTTAATGTGAATGAAGTTTTTTTAAGGAACTTGTATGTACGATCTATGTATTTTTTCATTTTATATTTTCCAAAAATTTTTTATTGAACAGTTAGGTAATATTTATTTATTATTAATATAAAATTTTATTAGATCGTAAAAATATATCTTCTTAATAATGTAATGGACAATCGCAAAATCTTACTAATCCATAATCAGGTAATCATATAATTAAGTAGAGTTTATACAGTATGGGTTTTTATGATACATTTCTTTGTAACACTTAAATGAATATATAGTAAATAATGACTTGCTCACGACCCAGGAGAACAGACGTCTCCCCTGCCCCCCCACCCTGAGGGGGGTGCCCCCGTCACCCTCCCCCCCTCCACCCTCTCGGGGCAGGTCAGCCTACGGGCCTCAGCGGACCCCAGCCAGGTGGGTGCCCGTTATATTTGTTAATAAATCATTGTTGATGAAACTTTATTGAATTAATGGAGGAAAAGTCTGGAATGATGATCCCAAACTATTCAATAAAAAATATTTTAGCCCGAGTTATTAAGATTGTCAGTAGTTAATTCAGAAAAAACATATATAACTTATTTGAATTTACTGAAAAACTAATTTAGTTAACTATGAAATTAAATATAAATCAAATTATTAACACTATTACAAAAAGTAATTATTAAAAACCTTCAAGTAAGAAGTTCTCCATTGATGCATTCATATAAGTTGTACTCATTCCAAAATTGAATATAAATTTATTACGCAATTTAGAAATTTACAATGGCTGAAAATGGTTTCACAAGTCCTTAGCGATTGTAAAAAATTTATTTCATCACATTCAGAGTGAGATAAACGAAAGTTTACTCAGTGATGCATGTTAAATAATAAGCTACAATTCTAGCAGCCTGGACTCGGTGTGACCGCGCCTGACGATGTCACGTATGAGCTGGGGTACAGGAACGGTTCTCTCGTGTCACTAACTGTCTTGGGTGATGAGCTTCAGGTCCCCCTCTTGAGGGCGTACCAGGGAGTGATTATCCAGAGACTCAAAATGGCAGGATTCAATCTGACCGAGATTAAAGTTATACAACGCGGTAATGAAATGCTCAAAGGGGAAGGTAGAAAGGGAGATCCATCCCAGTTGAAAGTAGGGGTGGTAGAGAAAGGAATCTTCGAACAAAATCACATTTTGAAAAGCGAGTTGAATGCTTCTGAACTCCTGGGGAAAGTCAGCAACCGCGATGGAAGCGACTTCAAAGAAAAACCCGGAGAAAACCAAGAGGAAATCTTTTTGAAACTAAAGCTGAATGACTTCACGAAATTTTCTGGAGAGACTCCTCTTTCATCAACCTTTTCCTCACTTCAAGAACCACCTATGTTCTTTGCCCCAGCATACCTCAAACATTCCGAAGATCCGAATACAGTTCTTTCCAGTTCGAATTGTATTGTAAACTCCGACAATTCCTTGATTCACACCTACCGTCCATCCCCAAAATCAATTCAAACTCATCGTCCAGAAACTTCGAATGGTGCGCCATCCCCAATTTCCCAGAGTCATGCCTCCCTCACAGAGCAGGTGCTCATCCCTTATATGGGAAGCCCAAAACTCATCAACCACATTAATTTGCATTCTCTTGAGCAATATACTTCGACTGACAGTGTTAACTTACAATCTTCAATGCACCACGATTCATTTGATATGGACCCAGGCTATAGATATTCTCTGGATGAACCGCTCAACACCCGAGAGTTTAAAACAAATGACAAATTACTCGGGGATGGCAGTGAGTACGCTCGAAAATTCCCCGTCATATCCTCAATTCAGTTTACAACGCTTCATCCAAAACATGCTCTGCTGATAGTTGATAATTCTATTTTTCATGTGAACGGCGATTTTAAATCACAATTTCCTGCCCTCCAAATGTCTGCTTCTTCTACGTCACCGTATGTACAATCTACCGTAAGCGAGGAGTTCAGCAATGGAGTCTTTTATGCATCAACAAAGTTTGCACATCCCACATTCAGCGTGAAGCTACCGAGAACATCGTATGTTACTACCACCCTTCCAGTCCAATCTCTGTTATTTCCACTCATACACGGAGGCTCTTCTACTGCCATGGAGCTTGATTCTGGTTCGATCCAAAAATCTAAGGAAGAAATTACCACGTATATGAAAATGACAAATGATGAAGATCCAAAATTCATTTATCTATCGGAGCCGAGTTACGGTGAAAGTCTTGCCAAAGAATATTTTCCAGGGATAAAATATAATTCGTGGGCGAAATCAGTAGAAAAGAACATCGCCTCACCAACACAAACATTCGAGGTTACTCATTTAAGGGAGCTATACCCTTTAGTATCAAACCTTGTATCCCATTTCATGCGTTCCAACTCATATACGCCTAAAATGATACATACAATAAGAAGAGAGGTAACTCGCATACCTACAACTACTATCCACCCTACTATACCTGCAACCACGATTAATCCAGCTATACCAGCAACCACAATCCATCCTGTTACTCCTGCTACGCAAACTTGGCTGAACTTTGAAGATGAATCATTTCAATCTAATGTTGTTTCTTCATTTACTACTCCTTTGCTCGTAAACTCTGTTCCGATACTAAAGCAAGTCTCTCTTCCTTCGTCCCAAAATCGAAGAGAAATATCTCATTCCATGTCACCACCATTCGTTGAACTAAATGCAACAGCTGACAAATATAATTTGAGAAAAAATGTCAAAATAATTCACGATATCGTCGAAAGCCTTCTTCTTACTGTGAATTTTGGGAGCAAGAACGACAACTTCAGCGTGATGGAGGATAAAAAATACACGGAAAATCCCCCCAAATATCCAAAATATTTCTTGGATGATGATATTGGAAAAGCAAATTCGGTTTCGTCGATTCGAAATATCATTCGGAGAGGCGGGTGGGTGATGGACTACTCGGGAAATATGAACAGGAATGCTTTTAATCCTACAGAAAGTCTTGACATGTTTGAGAATGGCTTCAAATGGTATGAAGACATGAATCCGCATACCCCTCATGTAACCGCCAATGTTGAAAATGATGAGAATCTAAGTTCATTGAGTGTCAATCCGCATCCAAGCTACCTTTCTTCTAACCCTAATACTGTCAGAGTCATTGCTACTGCAATAAAAGATTACCCTTACTTTCCGAAAACCAGTTCCGTAGGCTCGACAAAACAACCAACAGTTGTGAGCTACAAGGCTGAGAATCAAGTGATTGTTCCTGAGTCTGCAGAAAGTGACGCGGGGAGCGTAAGCAGCTCGGAGTTGGACAATTTTTTGTGCAGTGGCGATAAACGCACATGCCATAGAAACACCAGTGGTTATGGTAATCTATTTCCAAATATCATGGCTCCTCAGTTTAACAATTCGGAATTAGAGCCTTCTGTTTACACGAATGGCAGTTTACGTAAACCTGAGTTGGATATTCAAGCTGCCACTAGACGGAATAATGATAGTTATGAAAGCAAGATTTCAATTGACAATGAAACATTATCTACGAGAGCTGAAGGGAAAATTGCAGTTGAATACAGTACTGCGAAAAGTAGGGAAGTTGTTAAAACTATTTCCAATTCTGAAAAGAAAATTAACAAATTTCATAGCACCAACTCATCCGCAACTCAGTTAAATTTAAGCTACGATGATAAGATTTCAGTAGCCAAGTCTAATGTACCTAAGAGGTCTACTCTAATCTATCGAGCAACAAGTGGAATCCAAAGTGAGATTCTAGATTTAACCACATCACAAACTCCGATGGGAGAAAATAGAGCGGAAGAAAATACATATAATAATTCCATTTCCATTGAATTTGACGCACCCGAAACAGATCCTTCAGTGGCTCAAACCATAAGTGTTCTAGACTTGTATGCGACCACAAAACTTCCTTTATTAGTAATAAGGAAAACTAAAACTTCATCGAGTAATGAAACATCGGGGGAACTGGTTTTATCCGAAGTTGATTCCCGCCTCGCTGAACCTATGTGGGAAACTGTGGTGACGCGACCAGTGAAATTCAATCCAGACCACACCTCAAGACCAGTTAATATCAATTCACACCAGTCCACGGGATCAATGAAATTCAGTTCAGACCATACCTCGGGACCTGCCAGTCCTCCTAGTGTGGTTCAGAAGCTGGTGTACGTACTTGATAATTATGACCAGATACCATCTCCGATCGGCGCCCAGGTTGGTGTCCACAACCATGGTCCTGTCTGGATTCACTTATGATGAAGTACTGCACGGTTGAGGTCCACCATTTGCAACAAATCTTTACAGAGGTTCACATGAAAGCACAACCGCTCCGTATATCCAACCCGTTTCATTTCGTCACAAGAATCATGGTACTACCTGGAAATCCCTTTTTTTAGTTACTGCCCCTCTTTGAGCAGTAATTATTATTTTTGGAAAATCACTTTTCGAAAAAAACACACTTTTTTCGGAAAGTCACTTCTGTTCTCAATAAAATCACCTTGCAACCACGGAATCTCCCATTTGTTTAATAGGATATTTTTCAGGATGTATTTTTTGCCGCACGTTTTTATCCCCATTGAATTTATAAATACACGGAACTGCACTCTCTACTTACTCAGGATCAACGTTCTACTGCTCATATCGTCATGGAATTGGCATCTATCTACTGCGGCACTTTATTTTACCGTCACTTAATAGATTTTTTACAGAAAGCTCACCGTTATATAGTTAATGTGTGCATTTATCCAGGCTACGACACTTTTTTATCACCATTAATCGATTTGAACAACTTGCTGCATGTTTTTAATGCCAATGGGCCCATTTTCTCAACAATGGCCCATTTCCGTACCTTTTTGACATAGGCCTATGAGTACACTCAGGCAAAGTATGAGTCATAAGTTATCCAAATTGCAACACCCTCAGAGAACGAGCGTCAAGCAAACGTAGCACCGGTAAGCCGTTTGGCCGAGTCATGACCAGCGCCAGGGTGAAAAGTGCACCGTAATTTGGACAAAGTCTTGATCATTTCTCTGACTCTACTGCTGCACTTTCACGCTGCCAGTGGATCGCTTTCCACGCACAACTGACAATTTATCATCAATGGCTGGACATATTCAAGCTTCTGCACAAGTCCAACACTATCGCGGGGATTTAATTAACTTTCAGGAATGCCCATCTTCACACTCATAAAAACCAAATATTGACACACAATTTTACTTGCAGCACGCGTAAAGAGCGGACGTAGCACTGATATACCCTTTTCCGGGCCTAAGTGGATCTGGATGACCCAAACAAGTGCAAATGTGTATTATTATTTCTGAAAATGTATCATTCATTTACTTTGAGGCCACTCCCCGAAGTACACGAATTATTCCTTTCATTTACTTACAGCACAATATATTAATTAATGTCGCAATGATTTTATGAAGCTAACACCTTATACCTTCCGTAGCGTGTTTCCATGGATAGAACCCTTATTTTGGCGTTAAAAATCAAGTTTTAATTAAGTTTGTCCACCGTCAGGCATAAAATAGGAGCCAGGCATTAAATATTCTACTACATTATACTACCGACCGAATTTTTCCTTACTATCTAATGTATATGTAGAAATTTCTGAGGCTATTTTTCACGGCATATATTTGTTTTGTTTTTATATTTCGAATCACAATTCAAAATTTTAAAATTCACGACACAAGTTCTTCATTATGCTTGTACCAAATTTGCACAGTATAAATTATCACTTTTCGGAGATATTTTTTATGCAGGCGTGAACCTGTCGTATAAAATTCCAACGTGACATGGCTATTAAAATTATTGGAATCATATTTCTTTATAAATTGTTTAGTAAGTAAAAAACGAGCAGATTTTTAAATTCAATTGTCTCTGATTTCCTTACAAAGTACTTATGAATTATTTCTAAATATGTTGAATATTTGCAGAGGCCTTTTCGTAAAACTCCAACCTGAAATTGTTCCCCAATTTTCTAAGATGGTGGCCAGTGTCCCCGAGGCATCCCTGCAAACCCTGACCTACTACACCACCCTGACCCACCTGAGCACCGTCTCCCCTGGTGATGGTGACCTGCTCGGTGCAACTCCCCTCGTGGTCACCAGCAGGGAAACCATCAGTCGTTTGGTTACATCCAGCGTACCATTCTCCGGCAACTTCATTGAGATGACTCAGGTAGGTGTTATTCATCATGTTGAGTGGTGGTCAGTGTGTTCTAAGTTTACAGAAATGCAGTGGTTTTTATGAATGCAGTCAGTCTGTGATTTTTTTATGTTAGATTTGGAGGCGATGGTTAATTAAGCGGTGAATTATGATTTGCCTAAAACGGTGCAGTTGGTTATGCATGAGTTTTGTTGTTTGAAGATTCAATTAATTTAGATTGAATGATTAAAATATTAAAAGTGTATTTTTACTGTTTTTGTATTCATTTAATACGCGATCCGACACTAAAGGTCTACATATAATAAATTCATAATGAATACCTGAACGTATTTTGAATGAACGAATTTTGCAAGATCAGTATATGTTCTAATTTTCTTTTTGTTATCAGGTTGTTTTGAATACAGAGACGTACCTCACAACCCAGACCTTCACCAGAACTCTGGAAGGAGAAACAACCGCTACCACCTCAACAGAGGTCCTCACGCAAGTCATTATCACTGAAGAACCAAGTGTGACGCGCCAGTCGGTGACTTCCGCCCCGTCAGTTTCTCCTATGGTAGTAACTAAAACTTACCTGACCACTTTTACCTACTACCATACGGAAGTGTCCAGTGATGTTACAAATGTGCAAACCGACACGGTGGTGTCATCGGAGGTGGTTACGGAGACCATGTTCGTGACTCCCGAGCCCGTTTTACACGGTTCTGAGATAACAAAGACTCCTGCTCCGTCACTTGAGTTGGAGTCTGATGACATAGTGTATGCAACCAGAACATTCTTTACTACTTCCACCCACTTAACAACCCTCTTAGAGGGTGGATCCACTGTGACTACTTCAAGTGTTACTGTGCAGAGCAGAATCGTCACTGAAACCATACCAGCTTCTAACTTGATAGGTCTAGGCGGTGGTGAGGTCATGATGCCAACAAAGATAATTGAGGACGTTCCTCGAACGGAGGTGTACATGCCCCTCGGAAATGATGTTTTTAAGCAGCTAAGAACATTTTTTGCAACGTACACGCATTACACGACCCTTGCTGATGGGTCAGTTAATTCCCGAGAAGTCACGAAAACGAAAGTACTATCCAGTATCATCACTACTACCGAAGTACCCCAGTCCTTGATTGTGAAATCTACAGCTTTGGTTGATACCGCTGATGTCGAGGAGGATTCTACTGGAACAATCGTTCCGACTTCCATCACCACTGCCTTGCTTAGCTCATCTGGTGCCCAGCGTCCTTCAATTTCACCGTCGTTGGATTCTTCTATTTCTGCATTCCCAAAAGAAACAGCTGGAAAGCCTGGCCGCACTTCAACTCGGGGAGGGCAAGGAAGACCATCTCAGTCGGGTTCGAGGTCGAGCATAAAACCAACCAGCACTGCCGGGCTTAGTCCGTCTCAGTTATCTGCTTTAAAAGCCTCCATTGTGACATCGCAACGCTCCCCCGGGGCTTCCGTTGTTCAGCTGGATCCCTCTGAATTGTTCTCGCTACACGAATCTTCAGATACTTCGATTGCCCCGGAGGCCACAGCTCTATTGGACAGTGAAAATGAATCTAGCACAAAAATAGTCAGTGATTCTACGACTTTAGCAACGGTACAGCAATCATCTTCCGGTGAAATTGACGACTTGTCCTCTCACAATCTCATTAGCACTTCAGTTTTGAGTGTACCCACTGTCCTCCGAGGAGTTGACGGTGCATCAAGTACTGTTGATGCCGGAGGAACTGTGGCAGTGGTCGAACGAGATGGACAACGGACCGTTTTGCCAGCAGTTCCTTCAGTGCTCCGACTGAACACCCCATCGCAGGTAAACATTGCTGTTCCAGTTCCCTCGAATGATGCTAATGTTGCAGTAGCTGAAACAAATTCAAACAATGACGATGTCACGGGTATTTCAATTGGAAGCGGTGCTGCCTTTGGGTTGATGGTACCTGTCCTCTCTGCAATGGCTGGTATTATAAAGAACAACCTACCTGCCGCAGGCGTCGCCGCGATTGCCAAAAGTGATGAAGGTGGAGAGGTGTTAGATCTTCCTAGGAATACTCTGATACACATGCAAGAGCCTCATTTCATCCCAGTAGGGGGAGTCGCTGCGTCCATGAGTAGTTTGAGGAGGCAGTCAGTACAACCCACACAAGGCTTTATCCCTCTCAACAGATTTGATGGACAAGATGGTCGCAATCCTCATCAAGCTTCAGCTATACCCTTCCCAAGACCTATCAATGAGGTGGGTGGAAGTTCAAGGGGTGGCGTAATTAACTTCAATAGTCCAGAGAATGACTTCCATTTCCAGCAAATGGGTGGTTTCAAGCCGCCTTCTACAACTGAACGTGGATTTACTGCAATCTTTACAACTGGTTTGATACCAACCCATGTTTCAGTCATATCTGGAGTTGAAACGATTCTATTTGGTGACGGTTTGCCCAAACCTCTTCCACCACCGGGTCTGCCCGCACCTCCGGGTGGAGAATTTCAGTTAATTGAACCAAGCTTTGAAGAGTTTGCTGAGAGCAACCGAGTCCTTCAGCCAGTGTTACCAGATGCAAATTTCGTTCCTTTTGCCACAACTGAATTGCCAGCAGAGATAAACTTCAGAATTGATAGTTCTCCTAGTAGACGATTCCATAATGCCATTCCGACCAACACCAGACCAATTGCTGATGGAAAAGTTTTTATAGACACTCGCGCTAATGGGAAACCGAAGGGCTCTCTATTTTCCACTAAAGTGATTGAGGCTATCGCATTGGACAAAAGTTCGCAATTCCTGATGACACCTGAGATTCTTCTACACTCCACCGTTGGTGTGGGATCACCATTGGATCTATCTGATGATGGTCCCTTGGTTGTGGACAACAAAAGGACCACTGTAGTTGATGGGGTTTCAACCGTAATGTCGGGTGCTACCACCATATTTGGAACATTATTTAGCCGACCTTTAGCCACAAATACTCCGCTTGGCGGAAAAATGACATCCATCATTTCTGGGAGAGACGGTGAGGTAACAAAACTGATTTCAAGAGTTAATACGATGGTCAAAACAGTCACACATACGGTTACTGATGTGAGAACCGTCGAAGGGGTCCGTAGTACGTTCACAGAAATCATCGAAAAAACTTTACCTCCTGTGACTATCGTATCAACGGTAGTCGGCACTTCAACTGAGGTTAACACAGTAACGGTCACTTCGGATTCCTCGGAGATGACTTCAACGAGACTCAGTTCTTTGGCCGCGGTTTCAACCACAACAGATTCCATTCCGGACTTTGAACCGACTTCGGAATCTTCCGATGCGATGATGGCTGAAAAGAATCACTCACCGACAACTGATGCTAACGATGTTCCTTCATTCGTAGAACACGATACGCCGGAAGTTGAAAACCACAAAGAAGCAAGCTTGAGCTTGGCAGAAGAGAACGAAATCAGCAGATTTGTGGACAGTTCCAGCCCAGACCAGCAGGTTTCTGTTGGTGTACCGGCGATGCCAGTTTCAGAGTGCAAGCCCAGATGTTCGGACGTCAAGAATGAGGTCTGCAAGAAGTCAACAAACGAAACTTACGGGTGTCTCTGCAGGCCTGGATACAGTCGCTCGAACTCTCTTAACCCTTGCACCCGTGAGTTAATTCATTAAAATTGTAGCAATACTTATTTTTTATTAACTTTCATAGTATTCAACTAAATAAAATTTTAATTTTTGACACTGCTAATAGCAGAGCAGTAAAAAATTAATCTCTGTCAATGCCGTAGAATTCTGAATGAGATCAATACTTTAAAATTTAAAATTAAAATGCATCGTTGTTGGTATAGTCTATTCAGCTAAATGTCTACCATAAAGAAAAACCTTATTATTTCAAGAATCTCCTCATTTATTTTTTTTGTACCTGTAAATTTTTTGTACCATGTAAATTCGTTTCTACCTCCAGCATCGATAGCGTACAAGATGAGCGTGCTGCTGGACAGCATCAGTGAAGATCAACTTGTGTTTGACCCGATCCTGCATAACCTGACCCACCCCGTGACCCAGGATCTCGTCCAGATCACCACCCACGGCATCAACAAAGCGTTCCTCAGTTCCAACGTATCCAACCATGTCAACCAAGTCACAGTGCTCAAGTTTACTCCAGTGAAGTACGCAACGCTGCCTGTCCACGCACGGCTCGTGGTCAGTGGTCTAGATTTTACTCACTCGAATGGTTCATTTTGCCCTTACAAATGGTTCATTTTACCTATAGAAATGGTTCGTTTTACCTATGCAAAAGGTTCGTTTCACCTATAGAAATGGTTCATATTACCCTTACTAAGGATTGATTCATTTAACCATACAAAAGGCTCATTTTACCCAAAAAAAAAGGTTCATTTTACCCATACAAAAAATGTATTTTACCCAAAAAAAGGTTCATTTTACCCATATACAAAAGATTTATTTTACCCAAACAAATGCTTCATTTTACTCATACAAAAGGTTCTAAATCAATTTAAAAACTGCTTATGCATTTTTCAATATCTCCTAGAACCTCAACAAAATTGCATTTTGATTTTAAAAGGAGAATTTTTATACATGAAGGATCTACGCAAGCGAATGTTCTTTGCTTATGACCACTTGTCTTTTATCGCTCGACGACCCCTCGCTCCAGACGAATTGGTTCGTTAAAGCGAAGCATCGTTTTACTGCTACCCGAGCGAAATTCGGAGGCGTGTCAGCTTCTGATTTGAGTAATCAGATGCTGAGACGACTCTAAATTTCTATTGGGAATAATTATACAGTGCTACCTATGGTTAAGGCGTGGCAGCAACTGATTCTAGTAATCAGAGGTTGAAACGACTCTAAATTTTGATTCGGATTATATATGTATATATTGCTACCTATGCCTAATCTTACTAGATCCACCACAGGTCTTTTTACTTACAGCCACTATCCCAGTGTCTGCGAGGGTCGAGTGGGTAGATTTTATATAATTTGGGAAGCTTCCAGTAATCAGAAGCTGGGGTGAATCTAAATATTGACTGGGATATACATCGCTGCTTCTGGTTGCCAGGATGGAGGAGTGGTGGCGGAGATGAAGGTGGATGTGGGTGGTGAGGAGGTGATGACGGCTGGGGGAGTGGGTGCTGCCCTCAAGGTCCTGGAGCCCCTGGCACTCAAACGGGCGCTCACGGCGTCACTCAAGCGCTCCAACTACTCCTTAGGTGAGATAATTGAATAAATAAATAAATATCATGTATTATTTAGTGCATAAACTTTCGTCTTAAAATCATCTTATTATTGCAAACGCTAATTCATCTGGGCTTCTTTGAAGCACAACTGTTTTTTAATTCATCAAATCGACAAAATGATTGGTCCCACAGTCAAAATTTTATTTCAAAAGCAACTTAAGTGACTAGAACCCGACTCCTGAACCGGAGGCTATTTAAGCCTATTTAAATTTTATTACAAAATTTCTCATCAGTTAATAAAGCATTTGCACCGAATGGAGAGGGGGGGAAGCGTCCAATCCCAGAGCCCAGGTATAGGGTTATTTTACATTGCAGTAGGTTATCAAAATTACCTTCTCTTGTCACTTAACAATCGTCCTAAATTATCATCTACTTTCCCCTAATATATACAAACCTAGATCAACATAGAAATAAAGTCATCAACTACCTTTTCTGACCCCTACGCTTTCATCAAGTCCATCCCGCCCCCAGCAGGAGGTGCTGACAATGTGCTGCAACAGACGGTGGTGACGCCGGAAATATTGACATTATTTTTCCGTGGATAAATTCTTTTCCGTGTCACAAAATTGTACGTGAATGAAATCGTTTTCCGCTCCCCGATATTCCCCATTTATTAACCCCATGACACTGAACATTCCTCCCCCCATGACACTGAACATTTAATATTTCGAATATTTTTTAAAAATATTTGAATATTTGAATATTTCAAATATTTTTTTACAATATATGAATATTTCGAAAATTTTTTTTACATATATGAATATTTCGAATACATATTTTAAATATTTGAATATTTAATATTTGAACATTTCGATTTTTTTACATATTTGAATATTTCGAATAGTTTTTTAGATATTTGAATATTTAATATTTTTCAATACATGAATATTTCGCCCACGCCCCAGGTGGCACCGCGGTGCACGCCAGCCCCTACGCTGCGGTGCTCGCGTCCACGGACTACGACGAGTGCGCGGGCGGCGACCACGACTGCCACGTCAACGCCCTGTGCGTCAACATGGCGGGCGGCTTCACGTGTGTCTGTTCTGACTCATTTGTGGACGTGGGGGACGCGCCGGGACGCCAGTGTGTCGGTGAGTCAAGATGTGTCGGTGAGTTAAGATGTGACAGTTCTGACTCTTTTGTGGACGCCAATGTGTCCGCTCAATTCCAGATTAATTTTCCATGACAACCTAATTTTTCGTGTTCAGAAATTGTATTCGAGGTAAAACAAAATCAATCGAGAAATGTTAAAAATAATCGACTGAACTTCTACGTCAACTCAAAATTTAATTTAATTCAGATACCACGTCCATAAAAAGTTTGTGAGCTTCACCTAAATCAAATTCAAGTTCTTATCCCGAAGTAAATTAAATGTTTGTCTCCAGATAAATTTTGGTGTTAACTTCGGTTAATTTCTGGCACAAATTAAAATTATTACTGACGAAAACCAAAAGTCGTATGGGCCCTAAAATTAAGCCAATTTCGGCCGCCAAGTCCGTCCGTACAAAACCAGCCATAAAATAATTAGGCTTTTGTTATGTGATATTAAAGAATAATAATGAAAATAACCAGGTGGACATTTCGTGGTTTCAGCGAGGAAAGTAGTCTGACTTTTTACTAAGTAATATTTATATATAATACTGAAATTAACCGGGCATATCTTCGGAAATATTTATTTATAATAATAAAAATAATCAGATTTACATACTTTTTGTAGTGTTAACAAGGATAAATCAGGCATATATTGCGTAAAATTAGAAATAAATGTGATGTAATTTTTAATAAATATTATTAATATATAATTATTTGATTACTTCACTGATTAATTGACTGATTACTTCACTGATTACTTGTATAATTACTTGACTGATTAGTTGCTGATTACCGCCCGCCCTCCGCAGAGCGCACGCAGCAGTGCGCTCACTGCAGCTACCGCGGCGAGTGTCAGCGTGATGACGGCGGCGAGCTGACGTGCGAGTGTCAGCCCTGGTTCAGCGGTGCCACATGCAGCATCAACCTCAGGGGTGAGTGTCAGCCCTGGTTCAGAGGTGCCACATGCAGCATCAACCTCAGGGGTGAGTGTCAGCCCTGGTTCACATACTCATCCACGCGACAACATTTCTTCTCGCTTCGAGTCACCGACATGTGGAACAGCCTCCCTGATTACATCGTTGGCGCTCCGAGTATGAACGCGTTCAAGAACAGAATAGATAAAGCTATGGAGAAATATATGTTCAGACTTGAAATGCCTAGCACCATGTCGAACCTGGTGGAAGTCTAGTAGCTATTTCAAACTATCGTCAGTCCTAAAAAAATCCGGTCAAATAACACGATTTTAGATCTTCGGTGAACAAGTCACGAAAAGTACAAGAATCGGCGACAGGCCACATCAGGCCTATTCTTCAGCGCCGACATAACTACGTTATGCTGTGCATAACAGTTTCTTCTCAAGTAGTAAAAGAAGTCGTTCTGGCAACTCTTATTGTGTTGCCACAAGCTGTTTTATTTACGATATTCTACTCCATTCCAATCAACGGGACGTCAGTGTCATCATATGTGCCTGGTTGGATTTTTTTACCATGACGAATACTTAGTTCAACCATGTCATCTCCTCTTCCCTCATGATTTTCATCTACATTAACTAATTATTTCCTTCAACGCCAACAACGTTGAAATAACGTTTAATATGCGTCGTTGATTCAACATCATACGTCTGGTGGGTGTGTTGTAGGGACCTGGTGGTATGATATTAACGGGAAAACTTTGGTTACTTTGTCAGTTTACACAGCGTTATTATTACGGGTTTTTACGGTTGTTCCTTATGGTCATTAACTTTGGTTGTTTGCAGTGCTGCTGGTTGCTGTGGTGAGCTGTGCTGCTGCTGCGGTGCTGCTGCTGCTGCTGTGTTGCTGCTTCTGCAGCCTCAGCAGACGAAGGAACAGACGAGAGGCGGCAGCAAACCAGGTATAAAAAATCAATTTGTTTTGATAATAATTTTTTTATTTGTTCATTTTTCTGATAATTGATAATAGTGAGAACTTTAGTCATGTAGTTCGCGTCAATGGCTTGCGTTTTAGCATGTATTATAAATGAGCAACACTCTACCCTTACTCTACCCTCGCTCCAAACTCACTCTACCCTCACTTTACCTTCACAATACCCTAACTCTACTCTCAATCTACTCTCACTCTACCCCCCACTCTACTCTCACTTTACCCTCACTCTACTCTCATTCTAACCTCACTCTACCCTCACTCTACCCTCACGTTACCCTCACTCTACCCTCACTCTACCCTCACTCTGCCCTCACTCTACCCTCACTCTACCCTCACGTTACCCGCACGTTACCCGTGCTCTACCCTCACTCTACCCTCACTCTACCCTCACTCTACCCTCACTCTACCCTCAATCTACCCTCACTCTACCCTCACTCTACCCTCAGCTCCTGACGTCATCGCTGGGCGCGTCCACGCTGGACCGCCGCGCGTTCACGCACGACGCCTCGAGCGACTCTAGCGATGCACGCGCCAGCACCCTGTACACCGTGCGTAAAATGTGCTCATATATGCGCAAAAAAGTATATTGGTATCAATATACCGTGAAAAATGTATTTGGTTATATTGATCAATAAAAATAATATGTTAGTATTTATTTAAGGAGAATTGACTAGATTTAAGGGTACACTTAATCTCCCCTAGGCTGGTCACGTGAACGCGGCGGCCGAGCTAGAGGAGGGAGATCGCCCCCCACACGCCCTCAGCCCCCGCGTGGTGGGTGCCCCCAACTTGCTTACGATTGCTTACGATTTGTTACGATTGGTTACGATTGGTTACGATTGGTTACGATTGGTTACGATTTGTTACGACTGGTTACGATTTGTTACGATTGGTTACGATTTGTTACGATTGTTACGATTTCTTACGATTTGTTACGATTGGTTACGATTGGTTACGATTGGTTACGATTTGTTACGATTGCTTACGATTTGTTACGATTGGTTACGATTTGTTACGATTGGTTACGATTTGTTACGATTGTTACGATTTCTTACGATTTGTTACGATTGGTTACGATTGGTTACGATTGGTTACGATTTGTTACGATTGCTTACGATTGCTTACGATTTGTTACGATTGCTTAGGATTTGTTACGATTGGTTACGATTTGTTACGATTGCTTACGATTTGTTACGATTGTTACGATTTCTTACGATTTGTTACGATTGGTTACGATTGGTTACGATTTATTACGATTTGTCACGATTGGTTACGATTGCTTACGATTTGTTACGATTGGTTACGATTGATTACGATTGGTCACGATTTGTTACGATTGATTACGATTTGTTACGATTGATTACGATTTGTTACGATCGGTTAAGATGCCTTGCATATTATTATATTTATGTAGTCCATGGAGTATATATGAAGTGAATGGTTATTACATATACTGCCTATACAATATATGAAGTATACGTATATGTATTATAAATATTGCGAGGTTTTTGTACAAAAGATTACATAATACATACTTTGTATTTAAATTTATTAAGCATACATGTAGGTGGCTCATAAAACTCTGAACTTTACTGTTTTTAGTTGCTGATCCCGCGGGTCAAAGGCCCCACCCAGAAGCGGGCCAGCGCCCAGGATGTTCCCGCTGACCCTGTCGTGCCCCAAGCGGCGCTGCTCGACATCCTCGAGGCCCCAGGTACTGGGACTGGGTCCAAGGGACCGGGACAGGGCCAAGGGACCGAGTCTGGGCCAAGGGACAGGGATTAGGCCAAGGGACCGAGACTGGGCCAAGGGGCCGGGACTGGGACCAAGGGACCGAGACTGGGCCCAAGAGACCGGGACTAGGTCCAAGAGACCGGGACTAGGTCCAAGAGACCGGGACTGGTCCAAGTGACCGGGACTGGTCCAAGAGACCGGGACTGGTCCAAGAGACCGGGACTGGGTCCAAGAGACCGGGACTTCTACCCTCACTCTACCCTCACTCTACCCTCACTCTACCCTCACTCTACCCTCACTCTACCCTCACTCTACCCTCACTCTACCCTCAGCTCCTGACGTCATCGCTGGGCGCGTCCACGCTGGACCGCCGCGCGTTCACGCACGACGCCTCGAGCGACTCTAGCGATGCACGCGCCAGCACCCTGTACACCGTGCGTAAAATGTGCTCATATATGCGCAAAAAAGTATATTGGTATCAATATACCGTGAAAAATGTATTTGGTTATATTGATCAATAAAAATAATATGTTAGTATTTATTTAAGGAGAATTGACTAGATTTAAGGGTACACTTAATCTCCCCTAGGCTGGTCACGTGAACGCGGCGGCCGAGCTAGAGGAGGGAGATCGCCCCCCACACGCCCTCAGCCCCCGCGTGGTGGGTGCCCCCAACTTGCTTACGATTGCTTACGATTTGTTACGATTGGTTACGATTGGTTACGATTGGTTACGATTGGTTACGATTTGTTACGACTGGTTACGATTTGTTACGATTGGTTACGATTTGTTACGATTGTTACGATTTCTTACGATTTGTTACGATTGGTTACGATTGGTTACGATTGGTTACGATTTGTTACGATTGCTTACGATTGCTTACGATTTGTTACGATTGCTTAGGATTTGTTACGATTGGTTACGATTTGTTACGATTGCTTACGATTTCAAGAGACCGGGACTGGTCCAAGAGGCCGGGACTGGTCCAAGAGACCGGGACTGGGTCCAAGAGACCGGGACTGGGTCCAAGAGACCGGGACTGGGCCAAGAGATCGGGACTGGACTAAATTGACTAGGAATGGCCCCAAGAGACCGGGACTGGGCCAAGGGATCGGGACTGGACTAAATTGACTAGGAATGGCCCCAAGGGACCGGGACTGGGTCCAAGTGACCGGGACTGGGTCCAAGAGACCGGGACTGGGCCAAGAGATCGGGACTGGACTAAATTGACTAGGAATGGCCCCAAGGGACCGGGACAGGGCCAAGAGACCGGGACTGGGCCAAGGGATCGGCACTGGGCCCAATTGACTGGGAATGGCCCCAAGAGACCGGGACTGGGCCCAATTGACTGGGAATGGGCCCAAGGTATCGGACGCGAAGTTTTGTTCAGGATTTAATTGCGTGGGGTTTATGAGATCAATGTTCTTAGCAACGGGATATATTATACAGCAACATAGTTCTACAGTGTTATCAGTATAGGCTAAATAACGCAATTTATATATAGTCATTATTTTTGTATTTTATAATTCATGCTATGCAATTCTAGCATTAAATGGTACAAATATTAGAAATACAATTCATTAACCTATGATAGTAATTATAATCAATGATCGTAATTATGACAGCCAATTAATATTACTCGCGTATCAATTGACCTATGACTATTTTATTATTATATAATATTTTATATTAGATATTTTATTAGATATTTTTCGTGTCCATTCATTAATGGCTGTAGCCATTCTATTATAATAATTATAGTTATTATAAATCGGTGCCATATTAATAATTGATCTGTACAATGATTTTATTGTAAAACAAACGAACTTTCTGTCGAAAAAGTAATGAAACTATGTCTATATTTGCTAGAAATTACGTTTTTATATTAGAAATTATGTCTAAATTTGCTAAAAATTATTATTTGTTTTTTCATTAAAAATTATGTGTTAATTTGCTGGAAATAAATCTTTTTACATTAGAAATTATGTTTAAATTTGCTGAAAATTAATTTGGTTACATTAGAAATTAGGTCAAATTTGCTAATTTTTTTTACATTAGAAATTACGAATTTGCTAGAAATTATCTTTTTACATTAGAAATTACGTCTAAATTTGCTAGAAATTATCTTTTTACATTAGAAATTACGTCTAAATTTGCCAGAAATTAATTTTTTACATTATGTTGTTCGTATAACAGATCGAGCGCGTATAACAACAACCAGCGTCACCAACCACCAAGTTCCAACTCCTACAGGTACCATCAGGAGAGGTGAGTGCAGTTATTGAAGGTTAATTAGGTTATTTTTAATCTCACAGTTGTAAATAACCTATTACACTCAATATGAATAAATTTACACTCAAAATAACCTATTACACTCAATATGAATAAATTTACACTCAAAATAACCTATTACACTCAATATGAATAAATTTACAATAAAAATTACCTATTACTCTCAATATAAATAAAATTACACTCAAAATAACCTATTACACTCAATATGAATAAAATTACACTCAAAATAACCTATTACACTCAATATGAATAAAATTACACTCAAAATAACCTATTGCACTCAATATGAATAAATTTACACTCAAAATAACCTATTGCACTCAATATGAATAAATTTACACTCAAAATAACCAATTACACTCACAGAAATAACAATGGCACTTTGTCTCACTCACTTCTAACACTATGGACATGCAAAAGTTTTTAGGCACCAAAAAAGTACCTGACTTGCACACGCAAATGTTCAAACACGCAAATATCTGCAATTTCACACACAAAATTGTCAGTATTCGCACATATCAGTGTCACTCATATCATCTTTAGATTTTTGAACTTTAAAAATTTAAAAGAAGTTGTAAATTCTTTCGTGGAATTTTGTGCAGAATCGTTTCCGATCAAATATTCATGCTCAATAAACTTGAACAATATAATTTTCATCGAACTGTAATTACAACTTCTGAAGGTTTCGATCATTATCCTGTGAAGGATACTTTCCGCTAATATTTCCTAATTTTTAGTCGCTCTGGATTACTTTTATATTGAAAATAAAGACTATAGACCTTGAGAGAAACTTGAAAGAATCTCAATCTATTGTTCTTTGAGCATCATATTTCTATAGTGTATTTTTTATATTGCATATTGAATTATTGATACAATATCCCATTTTTATATAAGATTTTATATATGAATATTAAACTCAAAATTGCACATTGCATTTGAATGCATAACTTTAAATTAGTGTACTTAAAGGAGGCGTAAAACAAAGCTGATCTCACTGTATAAAAATACATTTTTCGTCTCTGTATTGTGACGTAACCATACACTGTGTAACACCTCACCTACACTGAGAGAAATGGGTGAGTCTGGATGACCCACTTTGATGAGTCAACCGCGTCCAAAAATTCATGCACTTTTTTGATTCACTTGCCCCCTTTTTGGGTCAAATAGTCCTATTACTGGCCCTTTAAGTTTCAAGCATGACTCATTTGTGGCGTTAAATCGCTCCGATGCACAGATGCTAACTAACTACGTATCCATGCTACGGGTGGCGTCATAAGTGATTTGACGTCACAAGTGAGTCATGCCTGTAATTTAATGGGTCAGGATGACCAAAATGAGGCAAGTGAGTCGAAAAAGTGCATTGATATTCGGACGCGGTTGACTCGTCAAAGTGGGTCATCCAGACCCACCTATTTCTCTCAGTGATACCCGGCATATGCTGTGCACTTATTTTGTCGTTTAGCACTATTACGTTTTTCGTTGTGTTGTGCTTGTACGATACGTCAGTACGTTATAAGCGACTACCTTATTACCGACGTTAATTACCTCGTTATTTGTTATATGCACCCCCACTGTAGTTTTAAAACATCCAGGCAAATGACGTTGAAATAACATTGATTTAACGTTCATATATAGTTGTTTTAACGTTGTTTTAACGTTGTTTTAACGTGGTTCTAACGTTGATTTAACGTTGTTTTAACGAAGTTTTAATTCGTTTTATCGTTGATATAAGAAAGTTTTAACGTTGATTTAACTTTGATTTATCGTTGTTTTAAAATTGATTTAACATTGGATTAACGTTGATTTAACTTTGTTTTTACGTCGTTTTCACGTTGATTTAACATTGTTTTAACGTTATTGATTGATTGATTTAACGTTGTAACGTAACATTAATTTATCCTTGTTTTAACGTTGATTTGACGTTGTTTGAATGTTGTTGTAACGACATAAGCTCGGTCTAGACACTGTATAACGTCTATATCGACGTGTAAAGAAGCACTCACTCTACACAAGACGCACTAACGTCTGCCTGTAAATATTTGACGTAAATGACGTCCTCTCAGAACCGTGAGCGCCTTACGTTCCTGCGACGAGACGACCGTACGTCCGTCCGTACGTTGCATCTCCAGGCCCCTGTCATCTCAGGTGACGTATAAAGTGACGTACATAGTGATGTACGTTGTGCTATGTACATTACATAGTGACGTCCGTAGTGTGACATACGTTGTGATATAAGCTCGTCTATTACGACTGCTAACTGAAGGTATTAGTTCAACGGGTCAGAGTTCTTTGAAGTGGTCTTAGACAGTCAAGACTGAAGATTGTCCACAGTCTTGACTTGAGAATGTCCACAGTCTTGACTTGAGATTGTGCACAGTCTTAACTTGAGATTGTCCACAGTCAAGGAAACTGAAAGACGGAGTGAGCTAAGGATACTATATCTATATTACGGAACACGTGACAAATCGGGGTGACTATATTGGCTAGGCTTTTGCTCCAGCCAGCAAACGTGTTGCAAGAGCGCCTGGGTAGTATTTTTTTCACTATATTCGACTGTATCGGTGATGAAGACTGACTGACTATCGACTATATGCGAGACTGACTATCGGTGCTAAAGACTGACTGACTATCGACTATATACGAGACTGACTATCGGTGCTAAAGACTGACTGACTATCGACTATATACGAGACTGACTATCGGTGCTAAAGACTGACTGACTATCGACTATATGCGAGACTGGCTATCGGTGATGAAGACTGACTGACTATCGACTATATACGAGACTGACTATCGGTGCTAAAGACTGACTGACTATCGACTATATACGAGACTGACTATTGGTGCTGAAGACTGACTGACTATCGACTATATACGAGACTGACTATTGGTGCTGAAGACTGACTGACTATCGACTATATACGAGACTGACTATCGGTGCTGAAGGCACGGTAGATAACCGCAAGTGTGATGTCACTGATGGTGACGTACACAATCAATGTAGCAGCTGAGAGAGATGATGTAATTATGTTTTTCAGTATCTGACAGTGATGTACCTAGCGACGTACACAGCGACACATGCACTGCACGCACGGCACTATAGCTTCACAAAATCCTACAAATAACTCCATGATAGAACAAATAAAAATTTTTACCAGTATAATGAATTACATACTTCACAATAATTTGCATTAAACAGTGCTCATCCGTGTATTTATTCGACCAGTTCCAACGAAGTTTACTAGCTTATAATTAATAATTAATTAATTAATAATTCATTAGTGTAGTTCATTTAAGCGTATTTTTTATTCATTTAGGGAATATTATTAACAGACTTTTATTTCCAGGGGGGCCAAACCATGGCAGAGCGGGACGGGGGGTCTACCTTAGTCTTCCCTCCCCACGAGCTCTACAGACCATCCCAGGTACTCAGTGTCTGCCCCCTACTGCCTGTCTGCCCCCTACTGCCTGTCTGCCCCCTACTGCCTGTCTGCCCCCTTCCCTTTACCCCCACTTTAAAGACTCATTGTTTATTATAAACACAAAAATATTCATTCATTGTTATGGGCCTAGTAATATCATAGTAATTGTCGACTCTTTTCCATAGAAATTTCTTTTGGGAAATTTTTACAGTTTCCTTTTATATTAATTATTTCATTTCAAATCATGTTGAAATGAAGTCATCTTAATTTGGCTTCTAATTTATACAAATTCACAATCTATATTTAATATATATTTTATTTTGAAATAATTATCTATTGTAACGCTGCAGTAATATGAAGTCGTTGAAAAACCAAAATAATGTAATGTATTACATTATTAATGCAACATTACATGTAATATACATTACATGTAATAACATTGCATTACAACATTACATGTAATAATGTAATGTTGCAAAACCATTATGTTGAAAATCAATTATGGTGAAAAACCATAATGTTGCAAAACCATTATGCATTTAGAAACCTCATTTCCCATGTAAACGTCCCTGCGTCTCACGCACCCCGTACGTCTTCAGGACGTTGACAGCTTCAGCGACGTCTCAGAGTCCACCGTACGTCCCTCCGTCTACCGCTGAGCTCCCGACGTACGAGCAACGTCGGGGTCTTAAGACGTCGAATGCTGGATATCGTTAAAAAACCTATTATATGATTAGACGTACCAAATTTAACGTCGCGGACATATATTCACAGCGTCTGGGAATGTTTAAAACAATGTAACGTAGGAACGTAAACTTATGACGTCATAGACGTTGAACGTTCTATTCCGTTAGCTTAACCTACAAAGGCGTGAAGAGTGAATATTGACGTAAATAAGCGTTAAAATGCAATATTAAACTTCTACTACTTATGACGCCAGGTTATAACCCTTAAAGTCCCCATTTAACCCGTCCCCTAAAGGCCCTAAAAGTCGCCCTAAAGACATTAAAACAAATTGATTAATTCAGCCAAATTTAAATCAGGGGATTGGCCGAGCGGTTAGCCAATCACGTGGCTGCTTTTGTTGATCATTTGAAATGATAAAACACGAATTGGTTATTAATATACCACCTGATGTTATATTTTTGCCTCAAATTACCTAATTTTACATTCTATTAGTGAAATTCAGAAAAATCCTCATATATATCTGGGATGAACAGTTTAGTGAAGTAATTCTTTTTAAATTAATATTATCACAAAATTATTTTTTAATATGAATAACTTTTTTATTTCGCGATAACTTTTCAAGTTAAAAAAAAAGTTTGTAGATCGATATTATTTATCATTGCCAAAACTTTAATCAAAAATGTAATATAATTCGCATAAATATGAGCAAATTTTAAAATTTGAATAAAACTTGAATGTAAGTTTAAATGGCAAGTGTAAATGATTAGTTTTTCTATGAATAAGTTTTATATATATGTAACTACGAAGTTTATCTATTGTTAGTACCGAACGAATAAGTTCTATGTCTTCTATTTACCATAATAATATACATTCTGACGATGCCATTGTTAGATTTACAGTCTAGTTGTAGGGTCTATACATTCTTATAGGTTATACACTTTTCATGTATAGGTTATGTGCATATACATTCGATATAGGTTGTGTGCGTATAGATCCTTATAGGCTATGTACATGAGCATTTCGTAATAAGATATTTCACTATAGATTCGGGGTTATAGATTATAGCCATAGGTCATCTGCAAACACATTAATAATATAGTAACACGATAAATATTGCCAAGCGATGGTAAATATATAATAACTACAATAGATAATAGATACAATATGAGCAATATAAGCAAAATAATTGGTTTAATTATTCGTGACACATTTTTTTGAAACTTAAATTTTTTCGGGAAAATCTGTATTAAAATTTGAATTTTTAATATTTTCGTTTAGGCCGCAAAATCCATTTCGAAGGTATTATGGTAGGGGAATGCTATTTGAGGTAGAGGAATATTTGTGGCAGAGGAATGTCATTTGGTTATTATTAACTGATGATGAAATGTAACTTTATAGGTAGTCCCGATCGTGGTCATGCTCCGTCCACCGTCAACTGAGCGGGCAAGCCGAGTTACAACTTATGTTGTAAGATTTTTACTACATATGTTATAGGAGTTTTACTACATATGTTGTAAGAGTTTTACTACGTATGTTGTAAGAGTTTTACTGCGTATGTTGTAGGAGTTTTACTACATATGTTGAAGGAGTTTTACTACTTATGTTGTAGGAGTTTTACTACATATGTTGTAAGAGTTTTACTACATATGTTGTAAGAGTTTTACTACGTATGTTGTAGGAGTTTTACTACATATGTTGTAGGAGTTTTATTACATATGTTGTAGGAGTTTTACTACATATGTTGTAGGAGTTTTACTACATATGTTGTAAGAGTTTTACTACGTATGTTGTAGGAGTTTTACTGCGTATGTTATAAGATTTTTACTACGTATGTTGTAGGAGTTTTACTACGTATGTTATAAGATTTTTACTACGTATGTTGTAGGAGTTTTACTGCGTATGTTATAAGATTTTTACTACGTATGTTGTAGGAGTTTTACTGCGTATGTTGTAGGAGTTATACTACATATGTTGTAGGAGTTTTACTACACATGTTGTAGGAGTTTTACTACATATGTTGTAGGGAGAAGTTCACTTGAAGTGCGTTGTTTTAACCCGTATTGTAGGAGTTGCTCAGTAGTTCGGTATGCATATAAGCTGTAAATGTAACACATACATGAGTAATAAAGTACTTAATAGATGTTGGTTTTATTAAACATGTGGCATGAGTGAAATGTTGCATGTAACATGCAGAGAAAAAACTGGTACTTTGTCAAAATAACGTTGCCCTGATTGTGCCCTTGTGTATGTCATACTGTGGGTAAAAAATATGTCACTAGTTTAAAGTTACTAGTTACTAGTTTTTACTAGTTACTAGTTTTTTTAAAGTTACTAGTTTGTGTTAAGACTGGGGAAATGACAGCGAAAAGAATGCCGGTACATGTTGCGCATGTTAATTTAATAATAATAATTATAATATTAGTAAGTGGGCGAAGCATCATAATTAAGATAAAAACCAAACATTGAATGCAATGGAAACACAGTGCCTCAAACATTGGAACATAAGTGATTTAAAGGCTTATGTGCAAATGCTTGATAACGAAATAAATTGACTCACAGGACCGAAGTCTAAGTTAATTTTTGCATTACTATAAGTAGAAGTAACAGCACAAATAGAAATCAAATGAGAAATAATAATGTAGAGCGATGACCTCAAAACACAATTTCGTTTAATTAAGTAGGCGTTACATTGCCTAGCTGCAGTAGCTATAGCTTAACATCACACGCATATGCCACAGGTTGTAAATTAATTACAAACTATGATATTAAGCTCTACCTGAGGATCGGGTTCTTCGTTGACTAAGGTAGTGAGGGATACGTAAGGCACATAAGTCCAGATAACGTATCTTGTATGCGAGGTGGTAATACAGAGTTGCAATACGAAGGAATAAGCTACGGCGTCGACCGTAAGGTCGGAGAACTCAACCGACACGCTACATCGCGGAGCGCTTATCAACTACTGAGGGGGCTTACTTAAGTTTGCTAGTCCTTTTATAAGCTTCCCTTCCGCCCACTACTGAGGTCTTGATCGCGTGATCTATCACGTGTCTATCAGATGTTGACTCGTCCTCAATCTCTATCAGGTCAAGTGAATTGACACCGGACACATAAATGTGAATGACACCGGACGCAAATAAAAATAATGATGATTATACATGAAGTACTTCACGTTTTGAATTCTAAAATATAATTTCATATTTCCTGGATCATGACGATTTCAACTCATCAAAAAACTTAATGTTCGACTGGACATCAAAACATTCGTAAAATTTTTTTACCCGAAATGTTTTCCGAATTCCGAAAACAGATAATTTTGATTTTACATAGAAATGAAGTAGCGTATAATCTCTGACGACCTACTCATAAATGGCTTGATCACTGATTAAAATACTTGGAAATTACACGAAATAAAATAATATATGGCTGATAAATAGTCGATGAAGATTGATTCATTTTCCATGAAGGTAAAAAATATTTCTTTGAGAACACTTAGAGCAATACCGTACATTTGCATAAGACTCCGTATCGCAGAAAGATAGTTAAAAGCTATAAGTCATACCCGTAGATTTAACACGTATTTAAATTAAAGTTTTTTGCAATGATAACTTTAGAATGAAATTTTAAAATATTTCAAAATTGCGTATTTTCACCGTTTCCGGGTAACAATTGTTTTGATTGCTGTTTGCTTTTGACATTTATTCAAAATAAATACGAATAAATTCCTTTATTATGAGGAGCCGGGAATAGGGAATGGGCACGTGGTTATAAATTACGTGTTAAATTGCATCTTTTCTGCACTATGGGAAAGTTTTTTTCAAAACTTCATGGCCACACCACTTCACGACATCACCACTTCATGACATCACCACTTCATGACATCACCACTTCATGACATCACCACTTCACGACATCACCACTTCANCCACTTCATGACATCACCACTTCATGACATCACCACTTCATGACATCACCACTTCATGACATCACCACTTCATGACATCACCACTTCATGACATCACCACTTCATCACATCGAAATCAGGCTGTGCAATATGTATAATAAATAGCACAACACTTCGCATTTCACAGCAGGACCGGAAGTGGTATTATAATAACATGTAAATCATCACAAACAAACAAGATTTTGACCAGTTGAGGAGAAGCTGCGTGTTCACCTTACTTCATTTTTGAGAAGAATTATTCCGGATATCCGAAAATCCGATTTCCGAAAATACCTCCGAGTAATTTCCGTGTGTCCTACAGATAAATCGAATTAAATTTAAACGTTAATTGAAATGTTCAATTATTGCCTAATCAAATTGCCGATATTACACAGGTAATAACATTTTTATTATTCTTGATTTCGTGAATGCTTTGCGTATAAATGAACGAGGATATACAATAAGAAAATTTAAAAAACTATAAAAATCGATAACCAGAATTCAACATAATTTTTCAAGCAGAAACGTCTTGTTTTCCACGAGGATTCATGTTAATTATATTTACATGCATTTGCGTGAATATATTTTAATAAAAACGTTATTATATTTATCGATAGCTAAGTTGTAGTTTCCATTATAGTTGTTATTATCTTCGTCGAGAAAAATAGTATTATTCGTTTAATGGGTGGTTCTATAGTTGAGGGCGGCCATTGATAAAATAAAGATAGATTGCACAATTTTTCTAATTTATTTTAGGGCTAAATAATTACGTAATTAGATTAATACTTTTCTTATCTATAATTCATATAACACGATCCAAAATTTTACATTTATCCAGACCAAACTAATAATTCGAGGAAGGCCGCAGACTGATTGTAAACGATGTCATCAAAATAAAATTTGAATGTCACCATTATTTCAAAAATTTTGAACCCATATACTGTAACTACGATGATCGTTAAATTTTTGAAACGTTACGGAAGCTGAAAGTTACGCCATATTCTACCACAGTAGACTTATGACTAAAAGTATTATGTCAACTTTCATGCATTGTACCTCTGGAATTATATTCCATTAATTTTCAAACTTAAATTGTAGTTTTTTCGCCTCATGTGAATAAAACCACCCTTAGACATAAATTTGATGGTTCACTTGAATAATTTTTTGAGCAAAAAGACAGTGAATTTATTCTGCATTTTTTTGGTCTTAAATTCTTGCCTGAAAATTTTGAGTTATGTAGAAAGTTTTTTAATTGTTAATCTTCTCCTATACACAAATTTTGCTAATTTTTCGGCAAATATCTTCATTTTTTGAAGTTATGACTCGAAGAACAAAGTATATCAATTACACTTTTTCATTGTTGCCAATTCTTCAACTCAAAAAGGCACTTTTGCATTGATTTCAAGATTAACCGACGGGATTTACTATCAATTGCATTCAAGTTCCTATTTGGGGTCCGACTTCCGCGCTGAATGGCCAGCACTTCTAGTGCCACAAGTGGCCTCTTGGTAGGGGTGGACGCAGTATGGGTAGTTAGGGTCGGTGCTGAACACGTAGTCACCGGGGCACTTCATGTCCACCAGCTCGTAGCTGCTGTCGCTACCCTGGCGACACGACCAGTACCTGTGGGACAACCAAGTCTCTTGACAAATGACGTTAAATCAACGGTAAATCAACGTTATTTTAACCTATGATGCCGGTACTTTATCGTCAGGTTAGAATACATTGTGAGAAAATTAGTGAAGATGAAATCAGTAAACAATATTCGATATTCTTTATTAGGGAAGGCAACAATAAGTAACGGGAATGAATACTATGCATTATTTCAATGCATAAATAGCTATGAAAAATTTTCATGTGGTGCGACATCAGACTGCTGTCATCAAGAGGAAGGGAAGTCATCGATATCGGACGAAATAGACTTCTAAAAATGATTTGCAACTTACTCCATTTCCATGCCTCAGACTGAAAGCTAGTGGACAAATAGTTTGGCTTGGAAAAAAAAAACACGAAATTTCAGCGTAAATGTAGTTTTTATGAGAACTCTTTGCCACAGCATGTAAATCTAGATATTTATCTTCTAAAAATTAAAAATTTAATCTGAATAATATTAGGTTCTGATGTCTGCGTTTCAAGAAGGTGACAATTTCCAATGATAATTAAAATGAACATAATTATTAAATGAACTAACAATATTGATTAGTTTTGAGAAATTAAATTTTCTAGGTCTCAAGTTCAAAATTAAAATTCTAGAATACGTACTTGGAGCTGCATGATCCGTATGGGTAATTGCCAACTGAATTTGCAGTGCAACTTGGAGGCGGGAAAATTGGGTTGGGCGTTGTGGTGGTTTTTGGGGTGGTGGTCGTTGTGGTGGTGCTTATTGGGCCGCCACAAGAGTACTCAGCGCTGGGGTCGACGCAGTAGGGGTAGTTAGCGTTGGTGCTGAACACTTGGCCGCTAGGGCACTCCATCACCACAATATAGTAGCTGCTGCCGCTACCCTGGCGACACGCATAGTACCTGTGCACAACCAAGTTTTCAGACAATAACGCTAAAACAACATTTAATGAACGTTATTTTTCAGTCAGATGCCATTATTTTAACGATATGTGGGGAGACATTGTTAGTGAAAAAATGAAAACAGATATCCGAAACGGGAAATCGGGATACAATATTGGATTTTTTTCATTAGAGTAGTCAATAATGAACAATGGAACTAAACACTATTCAAAACTTCGATGCACAAGCAGTTGTCTGATATTGTACGGTGGCAAGGTCGCAACTTAGTCCGCCGCAATTTAGTCCATTTCTTTGCCTCAAATCGAAAGCTGCTGGTAAAGTAGTTTGGCTTGACCGAAAAGAGCAAAATTGTTTCTTAAATTTAGTTTTTACGGGAACGCACAACCTTAATGATTTCTCTTGTAATAATCAAGAAATAAAGTGAATAGTGATAAGTCCAAATGCGTGCGTCATAAGTAGGTAGTACTTATTGATTATTAACAAATTAATGAATGAGATGAAAACATCGATTAGTTTCTGGAAAATTAAACGCTCTAGGTCTTAAGCTCATATTGCAAATTCTAGAATACGTACTTAGAGTTGCAAGATCCGTATGGGTAATTGCCAACTGAATTTGCATCGCAAATTGGTGGCGGGAAAATTGGGTTGGGCGTTGTTGTGGTTGTTGGGGTGGTGGTCGTTGTGGTGGTGGTCGTTGTGGGGGTCGTTGTGGTGGTGGTAGTTGTGGGGGTTGTTGTGGTAGGAGTGGTGGTCGTTGTGGTGATTGGGCTGGTTGTTGTGGTAGTTTGGGTGGTTGTTGTAGTTGTGGCGTCTGGATCAGCGGTGGTCGTTGTGGTTGTTGTTGTTGTTGTTGTGGTGGTTGTTGTGGTGGTTGTCATTGTAGTAAAGTCACACTGAGTCCATGGATCGCACACACGAGAATCTCCCTGCCAGCAGGTGTGTGTGACCGGGTCGAAGTAATAGGCTGGAGCGCACGCGAAGTGACCGTTTGGCGTCCCATCGGAACCACAGTAGTAGTACTGATTGCAGTTCGTTAGGTCAGCGCATTGTTCATTGACTGAGCATAAGTTAGCTGAATCACAAGGTTTGGGGGGCGCGTCACTGCAGATGCCGGCTTTTGTAACGTACTGCCCTTCTGGGCAAACCACTGAATGAGTGTTAATGACTTCCCCATTATTACATTGGTATCCAACGGAACATTTGGGTGGAACCACAAAATATTCTGGTCCAGCCGATCCGTAGCCGACACAATCAACGCAGCTGCCGCTCACACAGGCTCCAGAATCGGGGTTCGTCACGGCCCCTGTACAATCTTCTATGTCGGTGATGATGCCATCCGCGTCGCACTTGGCAGAGTACATGGGATTGTGGGTGTCGCAAATGTCACTGACGCATTTGCATACCGAGGCCGATGCTATTGGAACACATTGTGTTGCATTTGTTGAGACCTCTTCACACACCTGCAGATAGATGGTCAAGAATTAATAAGCAAAGAAATGCCAAAAAGTTTACCATATCTTGAATGAAAACTTTGATTAGGTAGTTACTATTTTGCAAAAAAAAAACACTTCATTAATCATGCAAATGATCATGGAAATTAAGTGTGTAATTAAATTCTTAGTTTACAGTATTACAGAATTAGAAGACGAAGTAATTGGAAGCAGATTATTTTTGGTTTGATTACAGTCACTTTTAAACGAACGAAAACTAGTAATTAATCTTCAAAACGACTTGTTGACTACTGTCAATGCACTACGAACACTCAAGTTGTTCGTGATCATCAATTACGTTTAGTAGGTGAAAACAGCACTAAAGTTACTTATATATCGATATAAAATATATTGCTTATATATTTCAATTGAATTTACGGTGCCTGGAGTGCATTCTGGAAGCGGTATTGGAGCCGGGCCATTGCAGATGACGGGCTGCAAACAACTGCCACAATCATACTTCATTCCAGTAACGCCGTCACAAATGGTGCTACTAATTGGAGGTAGGCCTCTGCACAAGCGATATATAATTTCTGAAATTTTTGTATAGATTCAAACTGTCGTACTACGATGATTTTTATCCGTGTCGTAAGAAAAAATAAATCATCAGAATACCTTCATATCATCTACTTTGTGTTAATGAAATTTATGTCTGTGTCTGTGTTGTCCTATTTGGACAACATGACACATCGTTTCTTTAAGAGCAGTTGCCTTATCCTCACCTGACCGCCACCACGACCATCAGCAAAACCTGCAAAAAAACTTGAGATTAACTCGCAGATAGGCCTTCTGAAAGAAGGTTATCATTACAGACTGCAGAATAATTTGTTAGTGAAATAATACGTGTATATTCATCCCATAAAGTGAAAATTCTGAAGTCCATTTGAATTTATTCATTCAACGTTGTTTCCACTGACGAGGAAAATACAAATCTTTTCCTCTATTTCTAAGCGATTGATAGTATAATTTTTTGTGAAATACAATTGTCATCCCTCATGGTTCAAATGTCGTCCAAGATTCACTGTATGGCTAGTATGGGGTGAATGCCAAAGGCCACCTATGCCAAACTTCACACTTAGTTCATATTTCTTCAAGTAGGTAAGAACGCTAGAGGGCATAACAGCCTATGAAGTCAAATGCTCAAAGCCACAGCGCCGGATGTTCATTGCCACAAAATAAGCTTGCTAAAGGTAAGCATGGCCATACTGCAAATGGCCTAATCTCTTCAGGCCTAACCTACACAAGTTGCAATAGAAAGGTGATCCAGGTGTGCTGGTAGAGCCAGTCATTGGCTGCAAGAAGGTTGTGAGCCAGGACAGCGTGAATAGGTTAGGCCGAAAGAGGTTAGGCCGGCGTAGGTACAGCCGGATGAGGAACTACCTGCTTTTGAGCGAGCTTGCTTAAGCATTGGCTGAAGACCTACGGCGCTATTATCTTTCGGCAGTGTGGCGCTTGTCTGGATTATAGAGTTCAAGCGTAGTCTGTGGTTTCTAGCTCTGAGGCTGAGTAAAGTTAATGCATGGTGAAGCTGGTCGATGGCTCCAAGGCTTATTGAAGCGCAAAATTTGTGCTCTACGGCTGCGCTTCTCATTGTATCAGTAGTTGTTATCGCGTTGTTTTTGTTCTCCTCGATGTCGTCGCCATTAAGCTTACCAATAGAATTTTCCGCAGCATTCCGAAGCTTTGCTTCCTCTCAAGTCCACTTCTGTTCCTGCAAAGTAAATAATATTAATTATTTGCGCAAATCATTGTGAATCTTTAGGAATTATTTTTAATTTAATTTTTAAATACGAGTTCATACTGTAAAATGTCCTAATAGCTGTGCTAATGAATGCTACAGTTTGTTATAAAAATGGTGAGAGAGTTACGCTGTTACGAAAAAATTGGAGAAAAAAATTAATTGACAGCAGGATGCGAAATTGAGCCCTTAGTGCATAATTGGATTTCTGCTAGGTAGTGAATCGTTCGTTACAATATTGACAGGTATTGTATACTGTCTTACTGTTCTATTGTCTTTAGCGTGTGTCACTCTCTGAGCTGTACGTGTGTTTTGTCAGTCCATATGCGTTCTGGGCAGGTTCGTCTGACCGCGTTAATTTGTCTTTGACGACCAGACGATTTTGATATATCCTCGGCGTGAGCGTATTAAATGATATTTTTGCGATGGTCGTGATGCTGGGACCACCGAACCCTGACGCCTCTATATACAGCTTACGTACAAGTGCCTTAATGCCATTAAGCAGGTAATGAGAGTGTTTATTTGCGAGGTATTTGGTGCTTCTGAGGTATTGGGTGTGTCTGAGGTATTGGGTGCAAAGACGGTAAAATCAGTGATATGGATGTATTTATTGGTGCTTGTGCGTTGTATGCAGTTATCTGAGATCATAATACGCGTGATCAGAAATTCTAACCTATAGATGTTTGTACATGAAGAGAGAGTAATGAATACGATAAATCTTGGTTCCTAGTGTTGGTGATAGTTTTTTACACCTTTGTTGCAGACTTTTATTTGTATCGAGTCAAATTGACAATTCTTGTCTTGTCATGAGCCTCGGCTGCCTTGCTTTTACTGATTAGTCTTTTCATCTGTGCAGGTTCTCACGGGTGCTCTGTCTCTTGTTTGCACTGCATCAGATCTTAAATTTCCATTTGTGCACTTAATTAGTGGAATTATTTCTTACGCCAATGAAAATTAGTTAGGTTGTGCCTTATTTAATAATTAGATTTGTTCACGCAATAAGTTTCTACCTCGCAATTTTTCCCATTCTTACAGCACGCAGGCAACTTTGATATACGTATTCAAACAACTTTTTATCATCTCGAACGAGATATAAGTCGAAATGCGGTCTGAAATAGAACAAGTGCCTGGAAGTCGAGGCCATGTGTATGACATGATGGCTTTCGTTCTTAATAGAGAGTTACCGTACAATCGTTAAGTCATCATTAAGCAAAAAAAGTAACAAATGACAAATCTTGCAACACATATGAGTGATAAGAACTCAAAAAAGAAACACGTTCATAATTCCTCACCGTTGAACGATGTTGACGTCTTGCACTCAGTTCCAAAACTGCTGAGAGGTGATCCGTGCTGCTCGCTCGACGACTGAAAATGCTGTGCTCGGGTCACGGTAGCTGCGCCTTATATAGGCGGCCGTGACCTGGATGAGCTGTCCCATCAGCCGCTCCGATGGGACGTTAGGTGTGTATTAAAATAGCCTAAATGAGAATAGGCTGGAACATTTATAAACTGTTGAAGAATTTATGTTACGTGTACACTTAAAAAAAGTTTTCGGATGAGGTGAAACCCCAAAAAAATTAAGTTGGCACATCGATGATTATAGGTGGCGATGGTAGATTATAGGTGGCATAACGGTGGGTGGCCAGATCTGCCAAAAATCGACAATAAAACACCAATAAATCGAGAGGATGGCGAGAATAGCTGGCAGTCATCGATGAATCATCAATGATTTATAGGAAATGAATCATCGATGGCGCATTGCAGGCAAATCAAATGTAAGCCACCGATAACTGTTTGTCAAAACTGCACAGTGCCCGAAGGAATTTATCACTGTGATTTATCCAACGTAGAAAGGATTTATTGGGTTGCAGTTCATTCAAGATCCAGACGTAACCATGATTTCGTTCTGTGTGCTTGGCTTGCAAGATTTTGATTCAAATAAATTTAGCGAAAACTTAGCGGGAATTCTGTAGGTACGAGTAAAACTGACAGACAATTGTAGGGTATTTTTCATGCCAAAGCGAAGCAACTGGGTATGTGTCAGAATGCTCCTGTTATAAATTATCCGAGGAACAGTGGAAATTTTTGATGCGAAAAATAAAGTTTTTCAAGAGATGGTGGCGAATCCAATTTTTCCTCTACACCTAATATATTGCGTAAATTTATTGCGAATTTTGTGTAAGCGCCAACTTGCTGTGCTTGAAATATTGCGATCAATTGAGACTAATTAATTATTTCATTAGGTGTAAATTATATGGTTTGATTATGTGTGTTTCATAATATTTATATTATTCTCAAGTTGCCGCATTTGTCTAAAGCCACGTTGACGCAGTCGACTGCGATCCGGCATCTCTAGAGCGCAGCGAGCAGACATACCTGTTGGGTTGGAGCACGTCGGCGTAGAGCTTCTTTCTCATTAATCCTTAACAAGTCCTGCTTGAAATATGTGCTTTCCGGGTAATTTACTTGCCGAAGTGGTATCCTCTTTACGCTGAGTGATACGAGTAAAAATTCGGTTTTCTATCGCTGACTTCGATAATGAAATTTAATTATTTTGGGGAAATTTTCTTAAACTGTCAGATAATTATTTTGAGTTTACGTCTAATTAAGTGGTGTCGAGGTCTTTCCTACGAAAAATATTAAACATTAGGCTAGAGAAAAGCGGGTGAGTGAAGAGACGACGTTAGTGGGTATCATTCGAGTTAGTGAAGCGGGTATGAGATCATTTTCAATTATTGATTCAAGTGTCTGACTTGAATGTGAAATAAGTAGCGTCAGATGGTATAACATTGGCCCTTTTAATGTAACATTGGTCCACAAATAGAAAATGGTTTGCTTGGGATGTATTGTTATCATGTGATGAGTTCTTGACCCAGTTCATTTATCAAAGGATATTTAGCAGAACTGGCTTGATTGTTGATGATGTTTTGGCTTTAATCAATATTTCTTCAACATACTGGTGCTACTCCATCTCCACAGTGATGAATCATATACATGTACTACTTCTTATTGAAGAGCTACTGAAAATTGAGTGTATATTAATATTATATATTCCATTTCTTCATGTATTTTTTGTGTATTGGGGCTGGTGCATATGTTTATTGTAAAGTATTAATATCTTATAATATCATGATAGCTTTTGTCCTGCATTGGGGGTAACTTTGGCCTAAACATTTAAACAAATAATAGTAACTTTGTAACTTTGTTGATAATATCAACAAAGTTACAAAGAAGAAAAATAAAAATGTTGCAACTCTTCTTCAGAAAATTATGTTGATATGATATTGAAGTCATATGGGCTAAGGGAAACATTGTCCTTTGGAAACCTTTGGAAGAAATATAACAAGAAGAAGGACGCATAAACTTTTTGACAGGCTTAATAATGAAGACAAAAATTGTGTTGAAATCCGAAGACTTTGCTGTTGATAACTTTAGGATTGTTAAATTTCAATGGACAGAAATGTTCTGGCGAAATTGTCGGCTTATCTGAAGGAATACCTTCATTTGAGTGCGTGGAAAGAGACTTAAGTTTTCACGCTTGCCAGAGAAAAAAGAATGACTGACGTACGACTTGCCGTATGTTTGCCAGAAGATAAATTCTTCAAGTTTAGCTTCAAAGAGCAACCAGTTTCATATAGGTACCAGAAATCAAGAACTTTGTGTGATCTTAAATAACTTTTTTCTTCTACACTTTACACTGCAATGTTTTATAAAAAATTACGCATTTGTGTCATTTATTGATATTTCTGAGCGTTTAATGTTATTTTTTGATATATAAGAGGGAAAAATAAGCAAAACGTATACATCAGATGCTAAGTCTTTCTGGTCTAGTTTTAGCCAGCCCAATATTGAAACTAGGTTTCATATGGTTTAAATGGATGGGACAAAGTTTCCATACTTGAAGGCAACTTTGAGCCGAATATCCAAAAAAGTATAATATTTCAATGTGATTGAGAGGTCTCAATAATGTTTTAATTTAATGATGAAAAGTATTTTAATACTTGAACGTACGGTGAAAATTATTATAAACGATGTCATGAGATATTGAGCTGATAATACGATAACAAATTTGAGCCAATGTTTTCCCTAGCTGACGGTATAAGATAACTTTGATTTGGTTTAATTGGGTGTATTGAATCCAATCAGTAGAAATGACCGCTCCCCGAACTGCGGTTAACTTGAAATTCACGTGTTTAAATCACTTCTAATACATACACTTTAATTCTTACCCCAATTATTGCTTCCGCCATGTAGACTAGACATGGCTAGACTAGACTAGATAAAGCTATGGAAAAATATATGTTCAGATTTGAAATGCCTAGCACCTTATCGAACCCGATGGAAGTCGAGTAAATATTTCAAACTATCGTCAGCCCTGAAAAGATCCGGTCAAATGACTCGATTTTAGATCTTCTGTGAACAAGGCACGAAAGGGAAAAGAATCGGCGTCAGGCCACATCAGGCCTACAATTCAGCGCCGAGATCGCTATGATATGATATGTTATGTTATGATATGATATGATATGATATGATATGATATGATATGATATGATATGATATGTTATGATATGATATGATATGATATGATATGATATGATATGATATGATATGATATGATATGATATGATATGATATGATATGATATGATATGATATGATATGATATGATATGATATGATATGATATGATATGATATGATATGATATGATATGATATGATATGATATGATATGATATGATACGTTATGTTATGTAATGTTAAGACTGGCACACTCCTGAAGCGCTTTCCTGAAACGATGCAGCGCATCACGCGGAACTTCCTCCGCGGTGTGCATCGCTTGAGCATGATTGGCTACCGGCAACGCCTGATTAATTTTACGTGATTCAAAGTATATGTTCCAAATAACTGTGAAAAATTGTGTGGCCGGCGTTTTAGTTGCCAGCCGCCCAGTGAAAAATAAACTTATTCTCCGTTATTTAAATGTTGTGCTGGTTTCTTGTATTAACTTGGAAAAAAGCCACATGGTTTTTTCCACGTGCGGGCCTGTCACTGAAATGCCGACAAGGTCGGTTTACGACAATTTTGGGAACAGTGCATATGAGGAATCTCTTATCGTGCAGCTTCTGTCGTATCGCGAGAGAGAAAATAGAGCATCATTTCTGGCAATCAAATACAACGCATTTTCCTTATCTGATTACAGATTTCTCGCTTATCAACCAAACGAATGAAGGTTAAGGGCAAATTGCAGCAGAAAATTTATCAACTTCAATCAATATATTCAATAATGCTAGGGTGATATTAATAATTTTTCATATAATGCTGCGGAATTTTCCATTTAGTGTCTCCAAATATAATAAGGTAATATTATCTGAATATTGCATGTATTCAACTAAGTTCTACAAAATCGTTCAATTCTAGCATAGGAAAAAAATATGTATGCTCTGAATAATATTATTGTAGTTGCATAAATCCCAGGATTTCGCGAAATAGTCACGATGTGAAATTTAACATTTAGATGGGCGTATGAAAATAAAAAATATGAGGTTAGGAACAAAATATTGAATATCAAAAAAAAGTTGTTATCTTGTATTCTCGCTCATCTTTGTTGCATGGAATTTTTAGGCAGGTTAGCGTTTAGTTGATTGAACTGAGCAGCGCAAGATTCATCTGCTGCTACAATATTCATTATATTATGAGTAAATAAAATAAACATCCAACGCGTATCACAAGAGAGAAAGCAAATGTCAATCACGAACATACCAATTAGATGACAGTTTTCCGTGTGTATCGGCACCACGTCACATAACCTTGCGCCGCAACAGCTGCTGCGATTGACACGCTGGGCGAGATACGGCCGAGTCCCCGAATTGTGAAGAGGGAAATTAAACGATTGAAAACGACGTGAGAGACCAAACAATGAAATATATTAGAGACCATATAAAGACCAAAAATGAAATAATATTATTTTATTGCTTTATAACTGTAATTTACAGTATATGAGCCTATCACTAACACACTACGCAACTTACCCTAGTGTCGGATTAATTTTGAGCTATAAATCAGGTACCCTGAGCGCCGGTCGGCGTCAGGCAGAAGTATACTCACGCTTAGGATAACACTGCCCGACGTCTTAATCACGTTTGTCGGACTGCCATTAGCATATAGAAAATTTACTCTATCCACTGCATAGCAATGTAAAATAAGGGCTTTAACGGGTCTTTTATTAATCAAGATAACTGATCTTTATATTATTAACGGGTTTTGGAATGACGGACTCTGGCAGAACGGTATTTCGAAGATTCAGGTATTTTTATTGCTCACATTCTACGTCGTGCTAAGCTGATAGGAGCAAAATATAAGTAAATAATAATGCAAGAACTTAATAATAAAAACATAAACTTAATAATAACAACACAAAACCAAAAACTGAAATTGCGAGTAGTAGCTATAATTCTCTTTTATACAAGGAATTTGTTTATTCACTTTGGTACTGAAATACTTAAATTGTACGACTCCGATAAGGTTTGCAACTATTGTCCCATGTCTTCCTTGCTGTTTCGTATAAAGATTTTCGCAACAATTCTGCAATGTTGACTAGTGAATTTTCTTACGAAATTCTCATTAATATCTGATTATCAATCTGGTTTTCGTATGAGCACTAACACGACGAAGGCTAACTTTTACCTAGTCCAAAACCTGCTTAAGATATATCGTCCAAGGGACTACTGTGTTGCTATTCTTCTTAACTTGCAAAAGGCATTGCATGTCGTAAATCATTAAATTCTCCTGAGTAAACTTTACAGTTATGACACTAGATAGCCTTTCAATTCATTAATGCAGTAATATCTCACGAAAATAGAACATTCTGTTTCGTTGAACGAATCAAATTCACTTATTAGACGTAGATATATGAGTGTAGCGCAGTGCTCTGTCCTTAAGGGCATCTTTTCTTTAATATTTTCATTAAAGACATCCTCGCTTGTTTTCACGCAAACTTCAAGCATTTTGCTGATGAGGTCTTATTTTAAGTCTCATAAAGATGAAGCGTGTGATCATGTTTGGATCTGTGGTAAACTAGTCATGATGTCTTTCAGAAAACAAGCTGATGGTGCTTAGAGATGAAACAAGTTGATATTTTTCACTGTCAGACACATTTCCGTTTAATGATGCTACACCTTCAATAGGGAAATTTAGATTGGGTTCATGATATTCAGTATTGACATGAAGATTTCCTGTGAAAGCACCTTAGCTTTGCTTGTCAGGGGCCGATCGAGTAAAGCCCAAATGTCACGTCTAGTGCTAGTACGACGTGAAGTTTTCGTATGTATAATCCCTTTAGTTTTGGACGGAACCGTATTCAGGAGCATAGGCCCTACCTGATTTTTGTTTGTTCTGCTGTTGCTGCAAGTAGCGCATCAGCTACGCTACTCCCTTTTTAAAACTTTAGAAAGACCAGGGCGCCCCATTCGAGTAAGTTGAAGATCGAGTAACGCTATGAAGTATTAATCTGTCCCAAGAATGTTTGTTGTTGAATACTGTATGTTCGTTTTGAGTAGAATACAATATTTTTATCAATTATTTTTTTAATGTTACGTGCGTTTATTAGTTTTTTACGTGCGATATTTCTAATATAGCAGTTAAATAGAAGAAATAGGAGGGAAACAAAGATTCGACGTGATTTCCCATTGTTCATTTCCCCAACAAAATTTCCCATTGTTTCACGGTCAATTTATTTCCGGAGCAGTCTGGTGAAATGGGTTGGGCGTACATCGTACCCAACCCAAGTGAAGCCACTAGGCATAAAAAATGCCCAGTGGCTTTTTTCTAATTGTTTACTCTCATGTCAATACAGAAGAATATATAGTCTGGTCACACGACTCACACGCCTTAGCCGAACCTTAGGGCGTTTGGAACGATCAAGCGTTTAATAAACATGCGTTAGATCTTGAGGGACTCATACCTTGCTGGTATATTCTCAAATCTTACACTGTAAATGGGGGTTGAAATAAAATGATTCCTGGACAGATTAAGATCAAGTTCGTCGAGCCATATTCATCATGATTGCAAAAAGTTATTTACCCTACAATTATCCATGTTATCCATCATTCACCGAGGATAAAAAGACACTTAAGTTAAATTATTATTGAGTTTTTTGCATCGTGATTCGTTGTCCCGTGCATTTGATGCTCAAAAAAGTTTGTGTTATGCATGGTATCAGTGACGTTATAATATATTTATTATTTATTTAAATTTAAAAATATAATTAAAATTAAGTTTTAATCCCGGTTATTACCGTCTGATTGGCAATTTGGATTAATCTTTCTTCAAAACGGTTCTGGCGAATGTTCAAGCTATACGATAATCGTTTGCTATGACCTCAGCTAGTTTTTGAGAATGAACTGATGCAATTTAGTGTGCATGCTGATGTATTTTTCTATTATGATACTGATGAACTCGTACATTTTATTTCATTTTTACACGTCTTCTTTCGAAATAATTTTTCTTTTTTTTCCGCTTATTGATCGATTAATGTTTCAGTTGAACCTCGGTATTTAGACAAAAAGGGGTATTTCGTAGTCATTTTGAATATGGTAGTCAGATTAACTTCTCGCAACCGAAATTTCTTAGCTCGATGTTCCATGACAAATATTCCTCAAGAATTTAAAGACATGTTTTTGTATTAATCTGTGTTTGAGAAGAAAAAGCCTGCTGCGTTACATTTTAAATGATTGTTAGTAAATAGTTTGGCATGTGCTCGAACACGCTTTCATATCGAAACAACAGGTTAAACCAAAACATCGTGAAATTCATCATAGGCAAATTCATAAGGGATTTCTAATTTTAAGTCAATTTCGTACTTAACGCTCAGCGCAGAGCCTGAGACTGTCAGTAAAATAATGGATGTCAGGTTCAGTTCTCAAAGCCAGTCCTTTAGAACACTCCGCTCCGCTCCCATACCTAACCCTCTACCGCCGTATGCCACTCTCCGGGAACATATAAACTGTCAACTTAAATTAAACGTAGACTATTGAGTGTAGCAAGCTGACGACGTTTGTACGCAACAGAGAACATTTTAAAGTTGTCGTACGTGGCGGCAACCATCAGTGCAAGTCATTTTGCATTGATGGTTGCAAAAGGGTAGGCTTGTGTGACAATATTGCTGTGGTTAGTCGAGTCAGGCGGTAGAGGGTCAAGAATCATGTAGTACGGTCACTGAACGCAGCATCGAGACCAAACGGCCTCACGCGGTAAAATTTCTGGTCCGCGGGCTTCCTTCTAGCGTCGGCATCCTACGTCTGGCTGCACACTTCCCATCCACTCCCCACACACGTCGTGCACACAGTCCCCTACTTGTTATTGAGAAGAACTTTATCTTTATTTTGTTTGCATTATTGTGTATAAATAAAAATTAACATTTTTAATCACCGGGCGATTTACTACGAATTTTGCCTACTTGTTTATTTATAGGATTTAAACTGCCATGGATAAATTTTACTCTATTATCAAATTGGTTGTTTTCTTACTGATAACCCTTTTTGACAATACTTGTTCGTAATTTACAGCAATTTTGTGTCGTGATAGCACAACCAAGTTGACGTAGACTGTTGACAACCAAAGACTGTAATTGAAACGTCGGCCCTTCAAAGTCACCAGCCTCGAGAAAACAACTGAAAAGAGGAGAAGGGAACTAAGGAAGATGGGAGGGGAAGACGTCACTCTTCAACCGCAAAGACTTATGGACCGAGATATGCACCTTCTTCCACTTCCAATATACAAAAACGGAACATTTTATTATCTTTAATCTACGGAAGCTTAACAAAATTTTTTGGTAAAATTTTATAATATCTACCACATGAATTCTGATTCAGAAGTGCATGGTATACCGATCAATGAAGAATAAAAAGTTAAACCTGCGTACGTCAAGAAAATGGTAGAAAAGTTGCGCTTCGCAAACAACGGGGTGCAAAATGCTATCCTTACTGATAACAGTTGAAATACAAAATGTACAAAGTTCATCTTTGAGTATGTGAAATAAAGGAAAGTAGGTGGAATAGTAATCAAAATTTCAGTTGTCTATTTGATTTAGGAGGTGATTTTTTAGGAGGTGAGTTTTTAGGAGGTGATTCTTTTCGGAGGTGAGTTTAAAGAAATAGTTAAGAATCTCCGTAGGACACGACGTGGCCTGACGGCGATACCTCAGCCTCTTACTAATTAAGTGTAGGAACACTGAGTCCATGGGTCGCAAACACGAGAATCTCCCTGCAAGCAGAAGTGTGTGTCCGGGTCGAAGTAATAGGTTGGAGCGCACTGGAAGGGTCCGTTTGGTGTCCCATCGGAACCACAGTAGTAGTACTGATTGCAGTTCGTTAGGTCAGCGCATTGTTCATTGATTGAGCATAAATTAGCTGAATCACAAGGTTTGGGGGGCGCATCAGCGCAGATGCCGACTTTGGACACGTACTGTCCTTCTGGGCAAACCACTGAATGAGTGTTAACGACTTCCCCATTATTACATTGGTATCCAACGGAACATTTGGGTGGAACTACAAAATATTCCGGTCCAGCCAATCCGTAGCCGTCACAATCAACGCAGCTGCCGCTCACACAGGCTCCAGAACTCGGGTTGGTCAGGGCGCCTGTACAATCTTCTATGTCGGTGATGATGCCATCCGCGTCGCACTTGGCTGAGTACATGTGGTTGTGAGTGTCGCAAATGTCGCTGACGCATTTGCATACCGAGGCCGACGCTATTGGAACACATTGCGCTACACCTTCACACACCTGCAGATAGATGGTTAAGAATTAATGAGCAAAAAATGCAAAAGTTAAGTAAAGTTTAGCATATCTTCAATAAAAATGTTAATTAGATAGTTAATATTTTGCAAAAAACACTGCATTAATGATGGAAATGATCATGAAAATAAAGTGTGACATTAAATTCTTAGTTTAAGATATTACAAAATTAGATGACGAAGTAACTGGAAGCAGATTATTTTTGGCTTGATTAAAGACACTTTTAAACGAATGAGAACTAGTAATTAATCTTCAAATGTAAATTAATCTTCTACTGTCAATGCGCTACGAACACTAAGGCTATTCGTGATCAACAACGTATAGTAGGTGAAAGCAGCACTAAAGTTACTTATATCTCGATACAAAATATATTCCTCAAATATTTCACTTGAACTTACGGTGCCTGGAGTGCATACTGGAAGCACTACTGGAGTTGCCCCATTACAAGCGACGGGCTGCAAACAACTGCCACATCGATACTCAATACCCGTAACGCCGTCACATATGTCGCTACTAATTGTAGGTAGGCCTCTGCACAATCAATATAGAACTATATACAGCGATGGTTTTTATCTATGAGGTGTAAGAAAAAAATACCATCATCAGAATACCATCATGTTATCTACTGAGTAATAATGAAGTTTGTGTCATGTTGTCCTACTTGGACAACATGACATATCCATTTTTTCTAAGTGCAGGTTAATTACGACCCTCACCTGACCGCCACCGCGACCATCAGCAAAACCTGCAAAATGATAAAAACTTATGATTAACTAAACCTTAGGTTTTCTGAAAAATGTTATTAATACAGACTGCAGCATAATGTGTTAGTGAAATGATACTTTTATATTCATCCGATAAACTAAAATTTTTAAGTCCATTTGAATTTATCCAACTGTTTTTTCCACTGGTGAGATAAATAGAAATCTTTTGGTCTATTTCTATGTGATTTACTGTATAATGTTATGTAAAAATACAATTGTTATCCCTCAAGGCATAAAATGTCGCCTAAGATTCATGTATCAGTCGTAGGTAACTTGTTGTTATAGTTCTCCTCAATGCAGTCGCCATCACTCTTACCGTTAGAATTTCCCGATACATTTTTGAAGTTTTTCTTTCCTTTCAAGTCACCTTCTGCTCCTGCAAATGAAATAATATATTAATTTTTCGCCGAAAACATTTGGAATCTTTAGGAATTTGTCTAAAATTAATTTGAAGTTCATACTGTAGAACGTCCTAATAACTGTGGTAATGAATGCAACCGTATGTTATAAAAATGAGAACTTTGCGCATTTTTATGTTTCTGTAAGCCATTGATAAGTGATTAACGTGCTGGAGACGTTGAGCGAATTATTTTCAATTAGGTTGATGCAAGAACGCACGAAAATTGAAGTGGAGTTGCGCAGTCACAAGGAAATCGGAGAAAAAAACGGGTAGTGGCGCAGAGCGGCATAGAAGAAGAAGAAAATGAAATGGCATCAAGAGGCTAAACTAGGCGCTTAGAACATAATTGGATTTCTGCGAGGATATGAATTGCTCGTTACAATAGTGACAAGATTGTACTGTCATGTTTTATTATCATTAGAGTGTGTCACTCTCGGCGTGTTTCGTCAGTCCGTATGCGTTCTGGGCTAGTGTCTCTGGCCGCGTTAATAATTTGTATCTGACGACCAGACGACCCAAATAAAAATTACGGGTGTTGCATCGATGGTTATAAATGGCGGTAGTTGATTATAGGTGACGTAACGTTAGGTGGTCAGATCTGCCGAAAATCGACAATAAAACACCAATAAACCGAGAGGGTGGCGAGTATCGGTGGCAGTCATCAATGAATCATCAATGATTTATAGGGTCTAAATCATCGATGGTGCATTGCAGGCAAATCTCGGGTAAGCCACCTATAGCCGTTTGCACAAACAACACAGTGCACGAAGGTATTTGCCACTGTAAATAAGACAAAACAATGACTTCGTTCCGTGTGCTTGGTTTTTAAGATTAAGTTGTGTTAAGTAAGAAAATTTAGCAAAAATTTAGCGTGAATTCGGTAGGTACGAGTAAAACTGACAGACAGAAGCAAGGTGTTCACAAATTTGTCAAGCCAAATAGTAGCTACTGGGCATGTATCAGACTGCTCCTGATACAAATTGTTCGAGGAACAATGGAATATTTTGTCGCTAAAAATTCAGTTTTCGAAAGATGACGGCGAATCCAATTTTTCATGTTCACGTGAGATATTGCGTAAATTTATTGCGAATTTTGCGTATGCGCCTACTGACTGTGCTGGATATATTGCGATCAATTGAGACTAATTATTGTATCATTAAGTGTAAATTGTATGGATCGATTAAGTGAGTTTCATAATATTTACATAATCTCAAAATGCTCCATTTATCCAAACTCTAAACTCTAAAGCCACGTTGACGTGGTCGAAAGTGGTTCAGCATCTCTAATGAACAGCGAGCAAGTCGAATTTGAGTGAGCACATGTTCACGTTCATTCTTGTTGGGTTGACGCGCTCGTTGGCGTTGAGCTTCCTACTAATCTTCACCATGGGCCAGATTATCAAAACTTCGTAACTTTTTGTACTTACGACAAAAAAGTTACGTGTTACGGAAGTACACCCTAATTTTGGCGTTATCAAAACTTTCGTACGCAAGACTTTGCTAAAAGCGTATTATCAAAACCATCTGGCTAACTGACCAATCAGAGGCTTTGGACTTGCTTTTCCTATAGCTCCAGTAAGCTCCTTTCGGCCTGTGCGCCGTGCGCTTGGACGAAAGTAGGGTGTGTGGTGTCAGCGGCATTTGCGGTGTCTGACAAGGGTGTATTGGGATAAATGAGTGAGACGTTATCCAAATAAAATGCACTTGCAGAGCTGGGCAGCGCTACTTTGAAATGTAGCGCCGCTACCGCTACATGCTCTGAATGTAGCGGTCGCTACCGCTACCGCTATACCCACTAGATTGTAGCGAGCGCTACCGCTACCGCTACAGTAAAATGTAGCGCCGATACATTAGCCGCTACAATGGCCAAAATTATTGGAAATCTCTAAATATTTATTGTTCTGCTATTGGGATTTACTCATTAACATTTAACGATAATAAAACATTTTCAAAACGTATCAATGCAACTTTATTCCAACTAACCTAACCGAACTAGTACGGGTTAGATACAGTAAATAAAAGTTACAGTTATTTTTATGTTTTACCTTCCCTACATGGATGTCTACTTTAATCTACCAATCTCAAAAATTATCCAGATATACACATAAAAAATCAGTCTTTTATTTGTATATATATGTGGATTATTTTTGAGATTGGTAGATTATAGTAGACATCCATGTAGGGAAGGTGAAACATAAAAATAACTGTAAAAATAACTGTAAGCAAACTGAAACATGAAAAAATACCCGTAAGTGGTAACTGGTAACAACTTAAGGGGGGCGTCTACCCTAAAATTTTCGGTTATTGGCTTTTCCGGTTTTTAGTCTCATCTTAAAGCTGACATTCTGCCCTATCCTATGGTACCATCACCATCTCTGTACGTTGATTTATGCGTTCACGACAGATCATGAAAAGGAGGGGGGTGGGGGAGTTCTTTAACAAATAGAATAGGAGGAAATTCGCTGCGAGCACTTTAAATAGAGTGTCGGCTTGAGGTGCACCTTAGTTACCCGCCTGGCGTCGTATGAGGAGGTGTGCTTGCAGTCGCTCCCACCATCCTTGACTGGAATCAATCTCCTAAAAAGATTATTTTTGTATCCTTGCTACATTGAGTGCCTATTGCGATGCGCTCGGGGCTTTGTCGCGCTCTCCTGAACATTCACACTTATTGTCACGGCAAACCTATCTCCTCCTAGAGTTTTGAAGCTACAGCGATGAGACATATACCATTCGATTCGTAAAGACCATATCTATCGCGTAACGAAGCCCTTTTTAGCGCATTTTCTAATTTAGAAAAATGCACTATTGTGCTCGCCATTTCCGTCTGTCTGTCCGTCCGTCTGTCTGTCCGTCCGTCTGTCTGTCCGTCCGTCTGTCTGTCTGTCTGTCCGTCCGTGACTTCACGTTTTCGTCGACGAGAAAATGCGCTCTCTGTCACTCACTGCAGTGAGTACTGAGTTATTTTTTTAGATTTGTGCGGTGTTTGGATTCAAAATGGGGGGGGGAGGAGGAAAATTTGAAGAAAATGAGAAAAAAATGAGAAGAAAAAGGAAAAATGCATGTAAAAAATATTAAGGCAAAAATAAAAAAAGGGCTCGATAACTCGATAGGTATGGTCTTTACGTATCGAATGATATGCGTCTCAATGTTGTAGCTTGAAAACCCTAGGAGGAGATAGATTTCAGCAGCACCCCTTTTTGTCCGTTTTCTATGAATTTCACGTTTTCTATTAATTTTTCCAAAAAAAATGTTCTTGTATTTTGGTTTTACATATATGTGTGAAATTTCAGAGAGATCCGTTAGTAAATGTGGAAGTTTTTCTGGAGGGTATACCCCCCTTAAGTAAAATCTAAAGGCTTTGTCTATAAATATAGCGGTAGCGCTGTAGCGGCAAAACCTCGTATCGCTACTTAAATATGTAGCGGGCGCTACCGCTACCGCTACATTGCCTTAAATGTAGCGCCGCTACTGCTACTGAAAATGTAGCGGCCGCTACATGTAGCGTGCTACTGCCCACCTCTGTGCACTTGTTGCTGTGATCATTAACCGAAATTTCTTGCAATATGGGCAAATAAATGCATTATTCCCATTCAAAATTAGAAGAATTTTTTAGAAGGTTACAAAGAATTTAGAAATTGAATTTCGTGAATTGGAGTTGCGACTGTCATAAAAAGAAACAAATTTGTTTACAGAGAACTAGAAAAATGGTTTGCTTGTCAACCTCAATATAATTTTGAATCAAAAATGCATTAAGATATTGTTCAAGTGAATGATCATAAAACTCTAAGATATGAATATCAACATTTGCTTGTAAATTATAGCACCAAAGACAATTGACATTTTTATCCCAAAAGCACCGTTTACCACGATCACATATTATATGTCGGATTATTGACAAAATTCTATCACAATTCCCCGTTTTGCTACTTGCTAGCAAATCAATAGTTTCCTATTGCTTTAGCAGACACTCTTCGTGCGGAACTCCACTTACGACATCTCCGAGCAGGCGTGCAGTTACGTTACTTATCTTCCCGCGCAAATGTTTTGATAATACTACCGCTAGAGTTACGTCATCATATCAGCACTTTGGCCACTCTTAAGTCGATTGTGCGTACTTACGAAGTTTTGATAATACGGCCCCAGGCCCTGCTCTAAATATGCACTTCTCGGGTAATTTGTTTGTCAAAAAAGTATCCTTTTACAAAAAGTATCCTTTTCACGCAAGATTATTCACGGTGAAAATATTTCGAATCAAACGGCTGTCAAAATTTGTGTAATGTTCACATTATAAAACTTCGATACTTATCAAGCATTTTCCCGTAGCCTTTGCTCAGAGCTGAACAATCGTTCGTTATGAATAAACGAAGATTCTTCCAGCGGCTATTTACTCGAATATAGCAGCATGTTCATATAAAATTGTTGATGGAACCATCTAATCATTGCGGCGGTAGTAATCATCACGTAACCTCTGTCATTTGATGAAATTAATACTTGCAATACTTCAAATAAATTAGTTACTTCAAATAAAAAATTTTCGTATTTTATTTTAAAATTATTCAGTATTTAAAATAACTTTAGTGACAAGTCATCTCCGATGGCTCAACGGTAAAGGCTCGGCTTCGCGTGTAGGAGATCGGAATTGGAATCTTAGAGGCAGGGACTCTTCTTCAAGTCGATTTCTCACGAGGTATGTGTATGGTACTCTGATAATTTGTTCCTACTATACATGTCTGACATTGATACTTGTACTGTCATGGTGGATTTGCATAATCCCCCCTCAAAATGGTGTTTGTATGAAGCAATATCAGTAAATTCATAATATTCGGATTCGAAACTACAGGCAAATTTTGCATTGACTTCAGTATAAAGGTCGCCATCGATGGCTCATCAATGCACCACCGGTGTTAATAGGTAATTATTGGCGGAAAAATAGCTTTAGGGTGGGTGTGGGATAGATGGAGGGGGGCCATCGTCAGGTTATAGGTGTGAGAAAGGTGGTGCTCGCTGCCCTTAATTCACTGTAGAAATCATAGTTGCTCCACCTATAGCCTCAGCCGATAGCCATCATGAAAACATAGATGCTCCACTCTCAATTTTTATTTGAGGAAGTTAGCTCGGCGTGAGCGTATTCAAGAATATTTTTGTGATGGTCGTGATGCTGGGACAACCGAACCCAGACGTCTATATGTATAGCTTTCGCACTGGTGCCCTATCGCCGTTGAGCAGGTGATGAGAGTGTATTAGCAAGATATTGGGTGCGTCTAAGGTATTGGATGCGCCTCAGGTATTGGGTTCTTCTGAGGTATTGGGTGCGCCTCAGGTATTGGGTTCTTCTGAGGTATTGGGTGCGCCACAGATATTGGGTTCTTCTGCATGAGGATTTGGGTGCGCCTCAGGTATTGGGTGCGTCTGATGTATTGGGTGCGTCTGATGTATTGGGTGCGTCTGATGTATTGGGTGCGACTGAGGAATTGGTTGCGTCTCAGGTATTAGATGCGTCTCAGATATTGGGTTCGTCTCAGGTGTTGGGTTCGTCTCGGGTACGGTATTGGTTTTATCTTAGGTATTGGGTGGAACAATTTCTGAAGGCACCTAGTCAATAAGATGTTTTTGGATGTATTTATTTGTGTTTTTGCTTTGCTGGCTGTTATCTGAGATCAGACTGGGCGTTATCAGGAATTCAACCTAAAAATGTTTGTACATGGAGAGTCACGTCTATGAATATGTCAAAATTTTGTCGCATAATGATTGCGATAATTTTATTCACGTTTGTTGCAGATTTTCATTTTTGTTGTGTCAAATTGACTATTCTTATCTTGTCATGGGCCTCGGCTGCAGGTTCAATAATCTTTTCACCTGCGCAGGTTCTCACGGATGCTCTTTCTTATGTTTGCACTTCATCACATCTTCATTTTCCATTTGTGCACTTGATTAGTTGAATTATCACTTACGCCAATAAAAATTTGTTTAGGTTGTGCTTTAATTGATAATTATATTTGTTCACGTAATAAGTTTCACCAAATAAATTTTCTATTTTTCTTAACACGCAGGCAACTTTGAAATAAATATTCTAACACATTTATAAAGTGAGATGCGGTCTATGATAGAAAAAGTGACTGGAAGTTGTGGCCATGTTAATGAAATGAAGGATTTTGTACTTATTATAGAGTCAGCATTTAATCGTTAAGTTATCATTAAACAAAAGAGTAACAAACCACAAAGATTGCAACATAATTGAATGATATGAACATGGAAATAGTAACACGTCCATCATTCCTCACCGTTCAACAGTACTGACGTCTTCCGCTCAGTTCTTAGACCGCTGAGAGGTGCGCCGTGCTGTTCGCTCGACGACTGAAGATGCTGTGCTCGGGTCACGGTAGCCGCGTCTTATATAGGCGGCCGGGGCTTGGATGAGCTGTACTCGGGTCACGCAGCATAGTAAAATTAGCACCGACAGAATAGTAAAATTTCCTAAATGGAAAAAACTTGAATATTTCCGATTTTTAATGCGAAAAACTTTAATGTTTCTGATTTTTTATGAAGTGAAGTTTCGTGTACACTCATACAGGGTCCTTCAATAAAAAGTCCCTGATTTCAATAGGCTTTTGCAAAAATCATACAACTCATAAAGAACAATTAATTTTATTAGTGAATAGCTTATTTGATGCCATTTTATATCACTTAGCACACTTTACTTGGTTCTTAAAATTATGTTCGATAAATGATTTCCCCCATTGTTAAGACATTCACGAAGTCTTTCCCTGAAGTTGTCCATAGCTCTTCGTGTAACTTCCCTTGGAATGGCTGCCACGGTCACCCGACTTATCACCTTGCGATTTCTTTCTGTGGGGCTACCTAAAGGCTGAAGTGTACAAACATCGTCCCAGAAATCTGCAAGAACTAAAACATGCCATTAGGCAGGAAGTGGCAGCCATTCCAAGGGAAGTTACACGAAGAGCTATGGGCAACTTCAGGGAAAGAATTCGTGAATGTCTAAACTCTAAACAATGGGGGACATCATTTATCGAACATAATTTTCAAAAATCAAGTAAAGTGTACTATATGATGTAAAATGGCATCTAATAAGCTATTTACAAATAAAATTAATTATATTAATTGTATTGTTATATGTGTCGTATGATTTTTGCAAAAGCCTATTGAAATCAGGGACTTTTTTTGAAGGACCCTGTATAAAGAGTTTTTGGAAGAAGTGAAAGAACTTATGCTGATTAATTGAATTTCTAAATAAACATTAACAATTGTTTCTTTGCAAATGTTGACCAAATATTTGAATTTTCGTCTCGGGTGCTTGACTCTGCTAATTGAGTGAAACGGTTATGAGATCATTTCCATTATTTCTCCATGTGTGGGATGTGGGAGTTCAATGAAACGAATATAAAATAATTTTAAATTCGGGCTAATTGGGCGAATCGAAACTAGTAATAATCGTTACATCCTGAACTGTGAATAACTTTGAATTTTCGTGTTCAAAATTAATTTTAATAAATATTATTTATATTCCAATTATTGCTTCCGCCATGTTGAGAGACTGGCACCGTGTGATCACACTCCTGATGTGATTCCCTGAAACGATGTAGCGCGTCATACGGAACATACTCCGCGTGTGCATCACATGAACATTATTGGCTACCTGCATCACCTGATTAACTCTACGCGATTCCCAGTACATGACAAATCCCTTCATCGTTCACCTTCTGTCTTATTGCGAGAGAAGATAAATAATTATTTCTGGCAATTAAATGAAACGCATTTTCCTTATCTGATGATAGGTTCCCCGGTTATCATCCGCATGAATGAAGGTTACCGGAAAATTACTGTAGAAACTTTATTCATTTATTATATTCAATATTGTGAGGGTGAGATTGATTATTTTTCATAATGGTGCGTCATGTGCCAATTGGTACCTCCAATAAAATTAGGTACTATCATCTGAATATCACATGTATAAAACTAATCTTTACAATATCGTTCAATACTAGCATATAGGTATAGCATAAATAGATGTTGGGTCTTTGAATCGCATATTCACAAATCCCATCCTTTCCTAAAATTGCCGAGATGTGAAATTTGGTATTTAGCTTGTATACTAATCTGAAAAAAGTGAGTGACACGAAGTTAAGGATATTGAATATCAAAATGCGTTTTTTTCCATATATTTCTGCAAATAAATTATTTTCTATTTTACGAGAATTTTCTAATATCGTTCAGCGTAACTGCATGAAATCTCTAGGCCGGCTAACTATTTCTTACACAGAGCGAGATGCCCGGTATTCTTAATACAGTACAATATTATTAGCTTATAAAATAATACGATATTTATTAGATGATGCGTCAATAAATTAAGCAAATACCACTTGTGAAAATATTCTATCTTAATCACGAACACACCAATATGTTGATAGTTTTCTGTGTATACTGGCACTACGTCACGTAACCTTGCACTGCACCAGCTGGTGCGGTTAACACGCTTGGTGAGATACGGCAAGTCTCGGAATTCCATCGTTTGGTTATCGCCACGTGTAGAGCTTCGTCGCGTCCAATTACATCATGATTTCTCGAATGAAGATGCTTAACCAGAATCGAAAAATCAAAAAAACTTCAATGACGGAAAACAAATTGTTTCAATTTCCGCATATACGTATGAAGGGGCTGTTATGCACGTATCTAGGATACTTACCGTGCCAGGATATTGTATAAAGGGGCTGCTGGGGCGCGTATCCGGGATACTTACCGTGTCGGGATATTGTATATAGGGGCTGTTGGGGCGCGTATCCAGGATACTTATCGTGTCGGGATATTGTATATAGGGGCTGTTGGGGCGCGTATCCAGGATATTTATCGTGCCGGGATATTAGCCGGAAAATATTATTTCACTAGGAGAATGGCAAGGCTTTGCAAGAAAGGGCGGAAAGACGAGGACCAAAATTGATAGTTGATTTGTTATTTATGTTTACGAATTCAGGTTAATCCATTAGCGTCCAGCTGTTCGGCTCTATGTTGCCTTTAAAAATAGCGTTTTTTGTTTATGTATGAAGCTCATTCGTCCATTGGTACAGTATATCGCCTTTAATATGGCTGCTCTACAACCAGGTGGGCATATACTGTATGTCACCTATCATCTTTTTTAAATGAACGAACATTAGCAATGTGGAATGGATGCAATATACAGTATTTTGCACTCGCAAGGAAATTGGTCGCTGAAGGGTTAAATGATATAAATAGTATGCTGTATATTTTGTAGCGAGAATCACATGCACATAATTTACCCTAATTTCCCTTTCCGTAGACGAAGAAGTTGAAAAAGCTCGAAAACGTATGAAAATACTGAAAGCACGCATAATATTTATTTTTGTTAACTGTGCTAAAAAATGTCTATAATTTAAACGAAGAACCACCACCCCTCAATCTAAATTGTCCAATACCCTGACGGGTTCCCACTCAAACCCAACTAAACCAAACGCACTTAGAAGCAAGCGCACCCAATCATGCGCTATGCACCTTTTTCAACTCTTGCTGTTCTTTCCATTTCTCCTTCATCTTTTTGACCACTCTACGCCACCTCTTTTATTTTCTATTACTAGCTTATGCAAAGTATAAGACCGCAGCAGCAGCAGAAGACGACACATTTTTCGACACCACGGCATTGACTTTTTTGCGGCACCAAGAGATGAAAACAAACTTGAAGCGCGGACTCGAACACTACAGTCGTATACACGACATCGCTTAATCTCACATTCCTTGCCACCTCAACGCTTGCGCCTTAACTTTATATTGAATTCATATTTTGACTGTAATATAAATAAAATTAAATATATCCTCTAACTTCGTCCTCCACCGACGATGATCTAAAATTGTTTGGATTAGCGATTCCGAGCAAAGCCCGGTTAACAAAGAGTGATGATATATAACCAGATCGTATCAAGAGGAACTTATTGCTTTTAACAAATAACCCAATCGTAACTCATGTTGCAATTAAAAGGAAAGTCTCTCTAAATTGAGGGAATTTCGAAAACCAATTTTTAGCCTCAACTTTTAAAAATAAAAATCGGGCACATTGCAGCTGCCCATCAAATTTAAACTCATAGAAACAATATTCTATAAAAGGAACATATACTACAGGGTGACACAAAAAAAACAGAGCTCACTAAAAGTCTTATAACTCCTGAAATTTTATTCAGTTTGAAACAAAAATTCTATGGAATTATGTACAACCTATGTAGCCAACATCTGCAAAATCTCAATTCTATACCACAAAAACTCTTTGTTCTACAGCCGCTCAA
>NW_025938691.1:306180-322960 GCF_000764305.2 Hyalella azteca | reverse complement strand
AACAACTGAACACAAACTGTCAAACAACTGCACATAATCTGCTGAACAACTGCACACAAACTGCCAAACAACTGCACACAAACTACCAAACAACTGCACACAAACTGCCAAACAACTGCACACAAACTACCAAACAACTGCACACAAACTGCCAAACAACTGCACACAAACTGCCAAACAACTGCACACAAACTGCCAAACAACTGAACACAAACTGCCAAACAACTGCACACAAACTGCCAAACAACTGCACACAAACTGCCTAACAGCTGAAGTATAATCCCCATAACCTTCGAAGGTTGAACTTTTCAATGTTGGTACAGTTGTATTTATCTGAACTAATGCACACAAACTGCTCACGAATAGCCCCTGAACAGCCAAAGAACTGCATTGAATGGACGCATCCGGCAAAGCTGCAACTAAACTTATGGTATAAGTGGAACCCAAACTGTGCTCAAGCTGCTCCCGAACTGTGCTAAGCTGTACCCGAACTGTGATCAAGCTGTACCCAAACTGTGCTCTAGCTGTCCTAAAACTGTGCTCAAGCTGTACGCAAACTGTGCTCAAGCTGTACGCAAACTGTGCTCAAACAGTTCCATAACTGTGCCCAAGCTTCTCCCAAACCGTGCTAAGCTGTACCCGAACTGTGTTCGAGCTGTAGTCAACTGTACTCAAACTGTGCTCAGGCTGTACTCTAACTGTCATGACAATTCGACTAAGCCGCACGGCGACAATGGTCGACACTCGACAGCGATGTCATTGGACACTGGACAGTGATGTCAAAACTAAAATAATACACCTCAGTTGCACACCAGAATACCTAAAACTTGCACAAAAAACACCAATTAAATAACTTTCATAAATCATGCGACACCTGCAATAAGTAGGCTTAATTATGTGCATGAAACAATACAGGCTTCTACTCAAGATGGCGCCAAGATGTGATCTCAACTGTCGACTGTGGCGCCACCTCGCGCTTAAATTCAACAAAGAAGTTATTGTCACGTTATGCCAAATAACGTGAAATGGACTGCAGGAAACCACAGCTATCTGACTGTTTTTCACCGTTTTTTCTAACAGTGTACAAATCGGGGAAAAAATGTGTCTTCATCTGGCCCGAAATCGTGATCCATCGTGGCCTGGGACTGTTACGTCCGAAACAAGTACCAAGAGTACCAAGTACCAAGAAGACAGCACTGCTGTTTGCTCTTAATATTCAACTTGAATATATTCAACACATTCCCATTAAAATTTTGTCGGTTTTTATTTTGTGCATTGAATTTTGACTAAATTTGCTTCTTTGGCTAAACATTAATTGTATGCAAGATTTTGAATAATTGAATTGGTTTTTTATATTTTACTTTAATCATCTCCTTTCGGCTCCCCAAAAAAATGTCTCGGACAAATTTACGGCTGAACTCGAGCGCGGCCGGTCTCATGGCCAATCTCCAAATTCGATGATCAAGGAATACCTCCCAAACTAATTAACGCAGCTCTATGAAAGATGTACATGTATTCATTAGGACTACGGTGATGTTTAGCTCGTGAAAGTTTGCTGAATTTCGCCTTCATGCGTGATTTATATGGTAATACGGGCCAAAATTCGCTGTGATCAAGGGTTTTCTTCCAAACTACTGAATAGATATGAACAAAATTTTTAATATACATTCCTAGAGCTAACAAACGGTGATGACTAGCTCGTGAATTTTTTTTCGATTTCCCTTTGTTTGCGAGTTTATTTTAAGTTCACCTTCATTCGTGATTTAAACAGCAATACGGGCTTAAATTCGCAGTGATCAAGAAATTTATTTTATACTACTTAACAGACTTGAACGAAACTTTGTATATAAATGCCTTACCTCCCAACGGTGATGTTTAAATCGTGACAATTTTTTCCGATTTTGCCTTCGTTTGCGAGATATACTGATATACAGAGAAACGACCGGCATTTCTGAGGCCGATTTTTAAATTGGTATTGACTATGAGCCGTATACGTATAGCCGTACAACTGGCAAACGAAGGCAAAATCGAATAAAACTTCACGAGCTAAGCATCACCGTTGGGAGGATAAATTTTAATATACAAAGTTTTACTCAAACCTGTTTAGCATTTTTGAAAAAATTTCTTGAACACTGCAAATTTAGCAAATATTTTCAGTAATTATGCACGAATTGTAGTAGCTTACATTATATTACAGGTTACTAATAATTTATAGGAACGTTTTTGCAGTTGGCGCTGCAGTGTAAGCCTCAGTCCCCATTCAGTAAAGCTCCGACAGTAGAAATTATTATTTTCGCAGGAGACGCAGGAAACCTTAACAATAATATTAAAATTATCTTTTGGGGAGATAAATTTCAGTGGAACATTTTTCAATGCACATTACTGTATTAATTGCGATTTAGCTCTACTAAGTTACATGATTAGTTTCTCCAATGGCTTCAAACGAATGTGGGAACTTCACAGAAGTTACTTAAGGACGATCCTCAGAAAGGCAATTTTAAATTATTTTGATTATAAAAGAATCGATAAGGAAATTGCTTTTATTCCAAAATCGGCACGCTGTGCCCAGCCATTCTTAACGAACTTTTTCGTCAGGGAGAACCTGGGTGGTGGAGATGATCGAAGAGGTCGGGCTTCATCGACTTCGAATCAAGCTAGGTTTCTTGAAGAAATTTGTGAAGGCATCAGGTAAAACAGTGGTGTGTTTCAGTTTTTAAAACGTTTTTAACACGTTTTTCTTAGCTTATCTTCGCGTTTGTTTGTTTGTTTGTTTGTTTGTTTGTTTGTTTGTTGTTAACATTGACAACGAAAATTAGCCCACTTCTGATTAATCTAGAGATCTGAAATTCGGCATGCAGGCTATTTTCGCCTAACAATTTCAGATACAATCATAAAAACTAGTAATTAGAGACCGAAATTAGTTTAATTGAGTAAAGTATATATATAGTATATGCATATAGTATGACGTGCGGGCGCTCACGTTATAGACGAGCAGGCGCTGACGCTGCGTATCATCGATACGTACGTCAAGTCATACTTAATCAAGTCTCAATCGTTTTTATTGTGGACTAAAAAGTAGAAAATAAAATACTTAAAAAACTTTTTAAAAAACCACGTTTTTCTTGTGGACTAAAAAGTAGAATATAAATTATGGTTCGCCCCAAAAAAACGTGGGTCGGGCTGTACGTTCACCATCAAATTTCCAAAATTTAGGTGTTGTGTGCTTTTCGCTTTAATCATAAATCTGCCCGACACACGTTTTTTGGGGCGAACCATAATTTATTTTCTACTTTTTAGTCCACANTTTGGAAACAAAAAATAATCTGCAATAATAAATTTCACCAACAATCAATTATTCTAAACCTCTGTTACCAGGTCGAAGCTTACAATGTTCATGAGATGAATTCAGAAGCTGAATGTGTAGCTATATAAGTTGAGCAAGGAACACCACACTCACTAAACGCTGCACCATCGTCAGAACAACAGTGTGTTTTTCTTGAGGTGAGTTTTACTTTTTCCAACCTAAACCAAGTGCACTGAAAAAAATATTCATCATTTTTTGCATTCTTCAAATCATATTTCTATTCACTGTTGTAATTCTGTCACTTGGTATGCGTTTTATTACTCATGTTTGGCTGTATAAATATTTTGAACTACAGAAGCCGTAGTATTGTGTATGCTAATATTATTGTGGCAAAAAAATGAAACTCATTACCCCAATTTATGGATCCTAATGCAATGTTTCTTACGCAGGATTTTCCAGTCGCTATAAGTATGAAGAAGTTGCTCGCATTGTTGCTTGCTGTCATGGCGGCAACGTCCGCACAAAAGTTGAATGTAACTTATGTAAGTAATGGTTTCACTATTTAAGGCACAATGATATTCTTGTATAGTAAATTTTTACATATTACAGCAATTTTCTATCATTATTTGCTTGCATTTTATTGATTATTGATGTTGTTTGTAGAAACCACTTTACTCGGTCAACGCACTGAAATAAGCTGGCAAATAAAAGCGTATTCAATAGAAAGTATAACAAAAAAATCATATTTATTAACAGAAGTAGTTCAAAATTGATTTGTAATTTATGTGAAAATTTATTTAAGCGTGTAAAGTACATGATTTTTTTCCATAATACTCTAGTTAATCTAAAAAAAATTTAAAAGATGGAGCTCAAATAAACATTCGAATTTTTTGCCAGGTCACTGAGAAGCCAGATACTGAGGCGTTTTTGAAAGTGCTGTACAACGATTCTTACCCGCTGGATCCAATCAAAATGGGTGCGTTTCAAGATTTGAAATTAAAGTGCTTTTTGTTCGTTACTTGGATATTGGTCACATTCACGCTACGACTTTTGAACGAAGCACTATTGTGCAGTTCAAACTTGAAATTTTTTCCTCAAGAAATCCATTTAATGGGTATTTTACCAATTAAAATCTCTGCCCTGGAGAGTGAAAAATGAATAATAATTTGGCTTACCTATACTTATATAGTGTTTCACAGCATCGTGCGTCCTCAAGTAGAATGTTGATTGTTTTGCTCAATAAAGTCCGATGTAAGATACGTGTTTAAATGTTTCAATTTTATGTACAATCTGATTACGAAAAGAGATTAATGAAGGTATTTTATTTAAAAATATTCAATACCTAAGAAAAATTAAATGAATGCATGTAATAAAATTCTTTCTAATTTGCCTGCAGGCAATTTCAAGATTCCAGACCTCGAGGCGCTGGCCTATGGCAAGTTTTTCCCTTGCTGGGGCAGGTGTACGGACGGCCGACGAGTGAGCGAGAAGAATATTAATCCTGAATTATATATTCTGAAATATCTCTCATGAATTATCTATTAGAAAATTATTATCATGAATTATATATTAGAAAATTATTATCATGAATTATCTATTCTGAGATTTCTATCATTAATTATCTATTCTGAAATTTTCTCTCTTGAATTATCTATTATAAAATATTTATCATGAATTTTCTATCCTATCCATCGTGAAATACAATATATCATTAAATTTGAATTGAGCTTGCAAAGAACTTCGATCTCTTCATGTATTCATTTGTTGGTATAAAAACAGGTGAATTATTTTATCCAATCTTTTTATCTATTGGTTGAACTTTCAGTTTTCCTAAATGACGTCACTAAATTCCAGGAGGAGATACATTTTCATTTACAAGAAATCATAATCGGAAAATCATTACGCTTCTCCAACGAATTCGACCTTCCTTTCAATAACAGCAAATTTGCAAGAAGAAGAATTTGATTCGTTTAGTTGAAACAGTAACATTTAAAAAACAAATTGAGAAGAACGACAACTTAATCCAACAACTATTTTTTTCTGTTAAACTTTCGCTAATTCCACAGATGGGTTATTGCAACTTCTGGTGGAACGGATGTGGCAAGGGCAGGAGAATCAAGAGCAACTGCGTAAACTGCGACCCTTATTATTGCATTTGTTGCCATTTTGGCTTCTTCTTCTAGAAAAAATCTTATAGCCCCGCAAAAGATTTTGCAAATGTTGCAATAAATTGAAAAACAATTGTTCTTTTGTTTCTCAACCTTAATCACCTACGCATTTTCTTACTTTAGAGGAAATTTTCGAACTCCTTGAATTTATGCAATCGCCTGCGTTTTCTTGTTTTCTAAAGTGATTTAGTTTGCGCGCAAAAATAAATAATCATCATTAATAATTATAAAAAAAAACGAAATATTATTGAAAACTTATTCTGGGTTGTTTTTGTATTCATATAAATGCCCACAACATGAGAATTTTATTGATAATTTTTAATAAATTTGTTCTGAAAAATACTGTAGCAAAATAATAAAGTTTGAAATAAATAAATTTGGGGGGCTTTTCGGATTACTTTCCCAATTCTCTGAACGTTTTTTAGGTTGATTCGTATCATGGAAAAAATGATACAATGTTTGCGTTGACACAATTTTTGTTAACAACCTACTATGAGCATTGAGCAACAAGTCTATTCCGTGCATGTATTTATTTATATTATTATTATATGACTTATTTTATTCATTTATATTATTACTACATTTTATTACATCATTGAAGGGCTAATTCAAGTTGAAGGGATAATTAAAGTTCGTCTAATAGAAACATCATTTATTGGGCGTACTTTTCTACACGAAAAAATGAGCCTGAGATTTTTTTTGAGCGCCGCTAAATCTACCTAAATAATTAATAAGCCAGACCATCATACTCATTGTTTGAATAATAAGAATATTCTACAAGTCTTGAAAATGCTAGCAAGTAGGAGTTATACTTGCAAGAATTGGTTTTGTAATCAATATAGTTATAGATTAAGCGCTTGAATTCACCCATCATCTAGGAACGTCTTTCCTGCACATTGAAGCAGTAATATAGTTTTAAATATGTGCTGCCGCATTGATGTTGCAGCCCTGTCCACGGTATATAAGAGATGAATTCATTCTGGGTAAAATATATTAATGAACGAAGTATTGGATTTGAAGTATTAAATTGTTATCATCTCGCATGCTGGTCAGTTAGATGCCACACAAATTGCTTGTGTGCAGGTCTGTTAGATGCCATGCAAGTTGATAATATATAGCCCATGTATTTATTGTTCATCTACATAAGTTCTCAATTTTTGGAAGTTTGAAGTTTCAATGATGGTTCAGCGGTGAACAATTCATAGAGGTCCAACTGGTCCACCGATCGAAATGAAACGTCACATCTAACCACCGCAACCCACGTACGTACCGATCTGTCCCTACCACAGCAAGCTTACATAAAGTTTCAGCGACCCTGCTGGTACGTAGGTAGGAATGTGCCTGCAAGACTTACGTCTTTTGATGTTCGCTTCGAGGGCGAATGTTATATTTCTTTGGCGGAGTTGATTTATGGAGCGAGTAACTGCTATAAGAATTCAAGTTGCACCATTATGAAAGTTGGTATGAATGGAAGATGAATTGCCTATTTGTTTTCCAATTTCGAAGATTGCCGTTGGGAGATTCTGTGAAGAAGATATGGATTTTGGATTTAGGTAGATAGCGACACACGATCGATCATATACACCATATGATAAATTTTCATATGGTGTAGACTCGAAGGAATAATTAACCCCTAACTTTCAAGGTTAATTTTTACCTGCTAAAATCTGAACGTAGAAAGAATTTCAGATGGACCATAAGATAAGCTTCCATCCGAGCAATATTTTTTCAAATTTACCGAAAAATACACGCAAACATGTAAAAAATATAACTCGGTACTCACTGCAGTGAGTGACAGAGAGCACATTTTCTCGTCGACGAAAACGTGGTCACGGACGGACGGACGGACGGACGGACAGACCGAAGGACAGACGGACGGACGGACATGACGAGCACAATAGCGCCTTTTTTCCATAAATGAGAAAATGCGCTAAAAATACTCATACAAATTCATAAATATCGTTATGATCCGTTCGTTCGTTTTTTTCATTACCGTTATACTGTTTTTCAAAATTGAGAATTTCCCGAAATAAAATCAAGATATTTTTGTTTGCAGCAGTATTTTCCAGGGACTAGCTAAGTACTTCCCGCGTCAGTGTTTCGAGAAAAAATTTTTCTATGATCCTGAACCCGGATTTTAAAATGAATACCCTGAAGCAGAGGTCTGTGAATTTTCTTAGTATCCGCCGAGATTTTCTAATGATATTTGTAATCATATCGCCTACTTTCTGCAAACATACAAATTTGTGAAAAATTTGCCTTCAACTACCGTGATAACAGGTTGTGTGATTTTGTTCACTCATGATATCCAATTAGAATATATCCAATACATTAGAACTGAATTTTTCAGGTTCTTATTTGTGCATTGAATTTTGACCAAATTTGGTTTCTTTGAAAAACACTAATTGTATCCAAGTTTCTGAATCATCAAATTGGTTCTTTAGATTATATTTGATCGATCCCCTTCCGACCCCCCAAACTCTCTTTATATGAAAGTATGCCCTGAAATATTTTCTATTAATGTCAGTTGAACGTACACAGTGTAACCACTTACGTCAGTTGAGATTGGACTTGCACTTGGAGAAGATGGTGTAACTCTAGTGTAGTCAAGTCAAGCGAATTGATTTAAAGACTTGCCCTGGTTGAAATTGTATTTAGCTGACTTGTAAATGAATTTCAATTCTTTTATCTAACTTGATCGGTGTCGCAGCAAATGAATTCATGTTCAATCGATGAGTGAAAGTACACTGGTGTTCAAGTTATGAAGTGTTTGTTTAGGCATTTGAAAAGGAAGCGTGAAATATCTTAGCGGCAGTGTGGCTGTGATGAAACAAAATTTCTAACTAATTCCGGAGATCTATTAATGCTTCGTACGAGCGTGACTTTCAATGAAAAGATCTGTTCAGGGGAACTTCTCGTCTAAATATATTGAAGTTATTATATGTATTAAATTCTAGGTCAAATTTGTTTATTTGCTCGTAGAATTTTGATTAGCCGAACTGAAAATTTTAGACTTGTGAAATTACTAAATAGCACGAAGTGAGAATCGATAGTTCGTTGTGTCACAATCAGATCAACTTATTTTTCAATACCTTCCATTCATATCAGCTGATGAGGGATTATCTACAATTTTGTAGAAGTACAATTTTAAATTTTATTTTAACCTACACTGCACAGTAGTTTACGTATAATTTTTATCAGAAAGTCAATCTTCTAGCATTTCATAGTGAAAGGCTTAGTGTGGTGCTTGGTCATCTATCGTCCGTAACGAAGTGTTCAGTATCAGCGATAACTCTTATCTCATCTTGAACACTGGCTCTCGGTACTTGCCTTCCGTGTGTCCAGTGTATCACCGGCGTTCGACGTGGTGTGACGTGTGCTCTTTTTCCGGAAGCTGTCAATCGGTCAATGACAAGTAGTGCCGGATTGTGGACTTATGAAGTATGAAATTATGACAAATAAATTCATTGGGTATTTGTTTTAAAATGAACAGGATTCATGTATGTCGTAGGCTGTGACTAGAGTAAACATCGTGGCTATCTTAACTCTGAAATGTCCTGCGAATTGAGCAAATATTTTATGTATTCATCGTTTTGTCATCAATCTATGACAATATTATCAGTGTCGTGATTTTTGTCGGTTAAATTTCTAATACAATTTGAGAATAAACTATTTTCGTAATGCTTTATACTTTCTCTTATTTCTTGTTTGCAGCTTTATTTAAATCTTCTCTTTTTTATACAGGAAAATTTCTTTTTTTTCTTAGTTGTAGACGAATGCGAGTAATGATCTACGCTTGGGGAATTTTAAGTATATCATAAATTGTGAAATAGTTATTGTATAAATATTTAATTCATTTGGTCGTCAACAATCCAATGTACAGAAACCATGAAGCTCCCATGCATAAAGGAGAAAATTCCAGGTACGTTTTGCATTATTTCGAAAAAGACGCATGTGTATCCATTAAAGTCATTTCTATGTCGATGATAATGTGCCTCATAATGTTAACATTATGAAATAATATAATTCACTTTTTTGCTCATAAAATGGAAACTAATCTAAATGGAGACTTTGAATAAATACGGCCGATCTGCGCGAGCGATTGTAATGAAAAATTTTTTCGCGTTTCCTTCGCCGAAAATTCATGAAATATTCATGAAAATTTTTTATTTTTGAAATGAGAGATTGAATATATTTTTTGTTCACCTTTGAATGCTAGCAAAACAATTTCGTGATTTACGTACGTTCTGTGTGATTCGTACATTGAACGTGATTCGCCATATTGCGTACAAATCATGCGCGAAAAACGCTCATAAACTGCATGCTAACGGCACCCAAACTGCACATGAAATGCCGACCAACTGCACATAAACTGCCGAACAAATGCCCACAAACTGCCGAGCAAATGCCCACAAACTGCCGAGCAAATGCCCACAAACTGCCGAGCAAATGCACACAAACTGCCGAGCAAATGCCCACAAACTTCCGAACAAATGCCCGCAAACTGCCGAACAAATGCCCACAAACTGCCGAACAAATGCCCTTTCGAGTCTTGGCGGCGACTTTTTGTTAGAGAGGTAATATTAAATTAGTCCCTCCCTCTTGCGAATAAACCGACGGTCTAGGCTAAGGCTGCTTAGGTTAATTTTAATGCGATATGTTTTAACCTGGATTTCGAAGGGTCCATTTTTCTTGCCCAAATTTTGGATGAGCTCGCGCACTTCCTCCAGTATGATGTCGTGATGAACACTTTTCCCGACTCCCAGGTTACGCAAATGATGTAATGTGAATCGGCGTTGAGTCTTCCAAAATTCTCCGTTTGTGAACATGATACCTGGCGTCATCCAAATTTTTAGTAAAATAAAAAAAAAATGACAACAAGTGGTTCAATGAGAGATTAACCGTTATTCTATGAATGATAGTGGCCAGTTGTTCAGGAATCTGCGTATATTGATCGATTCGTAATTCTTTTCAGTCTATCATTGCCTGATCGCAAAGTAAATTTTAGCCGCAAAAGAAAATTCAATTTGTATACTTATATTACTCCCAAGCAATTTGCTCATGTCATACTGCGGTGTAAAATATTTAACATATGAACGAAAATGTTGTGCTCATTTCAAATCATGTCCCCGAGATATAATCATCTTGGGTTTGTTTATTTATATTGCTAATTTTATTATTCCTTATGTCCGAACATCCTCATAGTAAAACTATCCAGATCGAGTGTATGGATCTTTCAGATTCTTTAAAGAAATAAACTCCCTTAGTTCAGTGTAAATATGTCCACTGATCCTTAATATTAATGTATACCAAGGTGTTTGCCGTATATATCTTCATTAGAAAATAGTTCTGGTCGTCCCAAGAGGTCAGGGTTTGCCAGAGCCTCGTTGCTAGCCTCCCATCCGTTGACAATCACCAGCGGGTCGCTGCCGACGAAAATGCCTACTACGGAACCATATTTACGTTGCAGGAACTCCCACGTGCGGTGGGGCTTTCCTTGCTCGATGAAGAGTCCGTACCCGAGAATTGGCCATTTTGTGGGGCCTAAAAATAAGTGAAAATCATAAACTCTTAGTACATGAAGGTCGAAAATTCGTTAAAGTTGTCAAACGCTTTAGGCAAAGTGTCATCGTAAAGTGGTTTTGAGATTCGAAAGCAAGAGTATGATTAACGTTGACAATGTGGAGTATTGCATGTCGAAAACTATCGGTAAATATATATTACAATATATCTATGTATAATAGATTGATGATGACAGTATCAAGTATTATTGTTCATTTTTCGGTAATTAGTGACATTTATGATTTGAGATAAAATACCTGGAGGATACCCAGCTGGTTTCTTAGTGGCAAACCAACAGAAAGCGGCAACCAGAGTGAACAACAGCACCAGCATGAACATGGTGTTTCTCCCTTAAATAATGGAGAATATCATTATATAGAAAACAGCAAAAAGAAATAGATAAAAAAATTCAATTCAACACACAAAATTCTATGAGCTTATATGTCGAAAGAAGATTTTTCTTTTTATTCGATCAGGCAAAATTTATGCAAAGTACCTGTACTTGTATTATAAAAACCTATTTCCTAATCAGATGCTCCTGACTTAATTACGTAACATGGTTTTTTTCAGCGCGCAAAGAATAACGACTCACCAGCATTAGGCTCTTGCCTCATGTGTTACGTAAAGACCACCATTAAAGCAGTGGGACTCTCAGATGCGCTTATCGGTTAGATTATTTTAGATATGATGCGTGGATAGCGCTTGTTGATACCTGATAACTCATATTATATGTACTCCTGTCAGAGCAGGAAAGATGATACACATAATAACCGGGATTTTTTTTGCATTATTCTTGAAAAACTGATTTCATGAAATGATATGAGCGTTTTTTTCATGACGAATTTTTTTTCGCCCTGGCTTTAATTACTCCTAGAAATATGATTTTCATAGTCATGTCTAAAATTGTAAGGCTTTTGTATCAATTCTCAATAAAATCAATTTATTTCATCGAATAACTTTTTCATTCGTAAATGCAATTTGCAGACAAAAAGTATCCAAATTTTATTTCTATTGTTTCCGGTAATGATACATTGACGTATCAATTTGTATTGAATCCGATACTTGTACTAATTGCGATAATTGATAATCCTATTATGTAAATTAAAGAAAAAATTACACTTAATTTGGATCCACTGGTCCCCTTACGAATAATTATTAAAGACGATATGAATATTGTGAATTTTAAACCAATAGCTCAGAGTCAAACGAAAATAACATTAGAGTTGACAAATGACTGCAGCGCGAGCATAAATTCTGTATGGGTAAGTTATTCATAGAAAACTTTTACATTTTTTCTTTTTGGATCCACTGGTCACCATAAGAATAATTATTAAAGACGATATGAATGTTGTGAATTTTAAACCAATAGCTCAGAGTCAAATGAAAATAACATTAGAGTTGACAAATGACTGCAGCGCGAGCATAAATTCTATATGAATAAGTTATCCATAAAAAACTTTTTACATTTTTTCTTATATTTTTCGTAGTATCAAGGTGGCTGCGATTATGCGGGCTTCTCATGACTTGGAAAGGGAAGAATTCTTAGTTTCATCTAACAGATAAAAATGCTTAAACGCAAATTATTTTTTAACGATAGTAATTTAAATAATTTAAAGCTTGAACTAATACATAATACATAGTTTTCAGAGATGCGTACAAGTCCGCTCTTTATTTTAATGAATAAGAACACAAAAGGCAGAAAACAAGCTATGCAAAACACAGAAATCTCCTGCCTCCCAAAAATAATTGAGTTCAGATTTCATCATAATGCAAATTGAATTTCAGCAAAGGTGAGCTCCAAGCCAGTTTTAGCAGACAGCAATAAAGGCCACGACTGGCTACCAACAGTTTTATGGGCCAGTAAGCTTATACACGAGGCCATTATTGGCTTTGAGTTTGTTCGTAAGGCGTGTTTTGAGAGGTAGCAAAAAGTCTAGGAAGAAGACAATTTCGATCTCTGGTATAATTATTTCGCATACCAACCACCCCAATTTCACGAAAAAATTCTTCAATGTCACCATTTCTACAATGGATTACAATATATCTTAGAAACGAGTCTTGCTAGTTGATAGTGATGTGAACTGTTGCAAGTAGAAGTTGGAAACTCATATTGCTACGTTAATACATTACACTGATCTGCGTCAATGTCATTCATTTTTTAAACCCTGTTCACAAATTGCGGTCAGTAGACCCTCGTTTAAGATCGTAATCGAATAGGTACATTGGAAATGAAAAATCTTAGGATGAGTATAACATTGAGAAATAATCTCAATTCCATGTTTTTCCGACATGAAATTATGTGAAAGAACAACTCTGGGAGAGTTTGAGTGCCGAATTTCATTTTACCGGGAACATCAGTTGGCAATTTTGGAGACATGCTAACTCAAATCGCATCCTAATGTAATTTGCCTTCCGTGGTGAATTGTTGACAATGCAAAAGATGCAAGCATTACAATACAGATCAATTTCAAGTAATATGCAATTTGGCCTTGTTTTTTACGAAACNAATATTTATGCTCACTGACATTAATTAATTAATGTTAGATCATTAATTCCTGTTAGATTAAATGAATGGCTGATGAATTCCCATCTAAATTTCTATGGATTTGGAAACAAAAAATAATCTGCAATAATCAATTTTCACCAACAATCAATTATTCTAAACCTCTGTTACCAGGTCGAAGCTTACAATGTTCATGAGATGAATTCAGAAGCTGAATGTGTAGCTATATAAGTTGAGCAAGGAACACCACACTCACTAAACGCTGTACCATCGTCAGAACAACAGTGTCTTTTCCTTGAGGTGAATTTTACTCTTTCCAACCTAAACCAAGTGCACTGAAAAAATATTCATCATTTTTTGCATTCTTCAAATCATATTTCTATTCACTGTTGTAATTCTGTCACTTGGTATGCGTTTTATTACTCATGTTTGGCTGTATAAATATTTTAAACTACAGAAGCCGTAGTATTGTGTATGCCAATATTATTGTGGCAAAAAAAATGAAACTCATTACCCCAATTTATGAATACTAATGCAATGTTTATTTTGCAGGATTTTCCAGTCACTATAAGTATGAAGAGATTGCTCACATTGTTGCTGGCTGTGATGGCGGCAATGGCCGCACAAAACGCGGTTCTACCTGTAAGTAATGGTTTCACTATCTAAGGCACAATGATATTGTTGCATAGTCAATTTTTATATATTACCGTAATTTGTTAGCATGATTTGCTCGCATTTTATTGCTTATTGATGTTGTTTGTAGAAACCACTGTACTCCGAAAACATAATAAAATACGTTGGCGAACAAAAGCAAATTTAATGTAAATTATTACAAAAATGCTAAAAGTAGTTAAAAAGATATAGTAGTAGTAAGTCGTTAAAAACTAACTGAGAATGTGAAAAAATGTATATATGCATGTAAATTTCATGATTTCTTTCCAGAAAGCTCAAGTCAATATAGAAAAACAAATATTTTAAATGATGTGGCTTGAACCTTAAAATTTCTTGACAGGTCTCCGAGAAGCCCGACACTGAGGCGTTTTTGAAAGTGCTGTACAACGATTCTTACCCGCTGGAACCCATTAAAATTGGTGCGTTCCAAGATTTTATATGCAAGTAGTCAATGTGAGTCTTTTCGTTACTTGGATATTGGTCGCATTCACGCTGCCAATTCTGAAGTAATTGCAAGCACTATTGTTCAGTTCAAATTCTCCATATATAAAATTTTGTCCTCAAGAACCCTTTTAATGGGTATTTTCTCACTTAAAATGTTTCGCTTTTATGTACAATCTGGGTACAAAAAAAAATGAGATCAAGGATGGCATTTTTATTTAAAATATATTCAATTCTTAAGATAACATTAAATGAATGCATGTAATATAAATCTTTTTAATTTGACTGCAGGCAATTTCAAGATTCCTGACAATTTGACTGCGCTGGCCTACGGCAACTTTTTCCCTTGCTGGGGCAAGTGTACGGACGGCCTACGAGTGAGCGAGAAAATTATAAATCCTGAATTATATATTCTGAAATATCTCTCATGAATTATCTATGCGGAAACTTCTATTATGAATTATCTATCCTGAATTATATTATTAAATTTTAATTGAGGGTGCAAAGAATTTCGATCTCTAGTTTTATTCATGTTGGTATTAAAAAAGGTGAAGTATCGTATCCATACTATCCAATCATTTAATCTTATGGTTGGACTTTCAGTTCTCCAACACGTACGTCACTAAATTCCAGAAAGAGTTACATTATCATTCATAAGAAATCATAATTACCGATAGTTCCACTACTCGAACGAATTTTGACCTTCCATTCAATAACAGTAAATTTACTAGAAGATTTAACGACAACTTTATTCAACAACTATTTGTTTCTGTTAAACTTTCGCTAATTCCACAGTGGGGTTATTGCAACTTCTGGTGGAACGGATGTGGCAGGGGCAGGAGAATCAAGAGCAACTGCGTAAACTGCGACCCTTATTATTGCATTTGTTGCCACTTTGGCATCTTCCGCTAGAAAAAATCTTTTAGCCCCGCAAAAGATTTTGCAAATGTTGCAATAAATTGAAAAACAATTGTTATTTGTTTCTCAACCTTAATCACCTACGCATTTTCTTACTTTAGAGGAAATTTTCGAACTCCTTGAATTTATGCAATCGCCTGCGTTTTCTTGTTTTCTAAAGTGATTTAGTTTGCGCGCAAAAATAAATAATCATCATTAATAATTATTGTACGTACCGATCTGTCCCTACCACAGCAAGCTTACATAAAGTTTCAGCGACCCTGATACGTAGGTAGGAATATGCCTGCAAGACTTACGTCTTTTGATGTTCGCTTCGAGGGCGAATGTTATATTTCTTTGACGGAGTTGATTTATGGAGCGAGTAACTGCTATCAGAACTCAAGTTGCACCATCATGAAAGTTGGTACATCATTTGGTCCGAGCAACATTTTTTCGAATTTGCCGAAAAAATACACGTGAACATGTAAAAAATACTCATACAAATTCATATATATCATTATGATTCGTTCGTTCGTTTATTTCATTACCGTTATACTGTTTTGCAAAATTGAGAATTTCCCGAAATAAAATCAAGATCTTTTTGTTTCCAGCAGTATTTTCCAAGGACTAACTAAGTACTTCCCGCGCCAGTGTTTCGAGGAAAAAATTATTTAAAATGAATGCCCTGAAGCAGGGGTCTGTGGATTTTCTTAGTATCCGCCGAGATTTTCTAATGATATTTGTAATCATATCGCCTACTTTCTGCAAACATACAAATTTGTGAAAAATTTGCCTTCAACTACCGTGATAACAGGTTGTGTGATTTTGTTCACTCATGATATCCAATTAGAATATATCCAATACATTAGAACTGAATTTTTCAGGTTCTTATTTGTGCATTGAATTTTGACCAAATTTGGTTTCTTTGAAAAACACTAATTGTATCCAAGTTTCTGAATCATCAAATTGGTTCTTTAGATTATATTTGATCGATCCCCTTCCGACCCCCCAAACTCTCTTTATGTGAAAGTATGCCCTGAAATATTTTCTATTATTGTCAGTTGAACGTACACAGGGTAACCCAGCGTTGCCAGATGGTATATTTCTATACCAGATTTACCAAATCTGGTATTTTCAGAAGGTGTCTGGTATGAATATTTTAGATCTGGTATATATGCCTAAATCTGGTATTTTTCTGGTATTTTCTGACTTACTGCAAATTTACTGCATTAA